>NC_088876.1:13751572-13900884 GCF_032884065.1 Artemia franciscana
ATTAGAGTTAGGTATTAGTTTTAAATACTTCAGCAAAACAGGGAATTGCCTCAAAAAACAGAGGGTCACTTACAAAATGATTTCTGGGATATTGGAAACCTTGAATCGTGAGGCAGTTGAAATCCCACCACCTTCGACAATATCAATTCTGGCAACATTCATCTGTCCGTGCAGTCGGGCGGCCACTGCTTCCCACCTAGCTTCAAGTTTCTGACAATCTTCATTATCAGGACGACAGCTAAAACAGAAGAATTAATTAGAAAACACTTAACTTCTTTTAACTACCGATTTAAAAAAAACTTTTTCCACAAAACAAGTTTTTCAAAGAAAAGTAAACAGCTCCATTAAGCCAAGAATGAGCAGAAATAAAATCAAACAATCTTCCAAGCGTAAAGCTACCAAAAAGCGCTATCAATAAATAAATGAAACTGAAAACGAACAGAAATTACAATGAATGACCAAGTCAAACTCAAAACGAGAAAAAATTAACATGAGTAGGACTGACAAAACCCCTTCCCTTTTCAACACCAAAACATAATTTGCACCTTACTGAAAACTAAAATTTTTTCAAATGTTTTCACTTTTTTTTAATTTAATAAGTGAGAAATTATTAAAATTCTAAGGAATAAATGAGTAGTATCCCTACTCTGCTTTTAAGCAGAGTCTCATGTACTAATGGAGATGCTAGCCCCTCCAATAGATCCATTGGATACCACAAGAGCCCTGTCCCAATGTGCTATTGGAGACATCGGGGTCTGACGAGCATCTGATATTACGCAATCATTTTCGGTTGATAAGGAAATTTCTGGAACCATTATTATCTGAGTTTCGTTTCCAAGTATGTTATTCAATAATTGAAGTGAGTTTGAAATGACATGATGTCTAATAAACGAGGTTTTGATATGGATTCTAATATACAATTGGTAGAGATCTTTTTGTACTATAATGGTAAAAAGCCGATTATTGATTATTGATAATTGGTTATAACTACAACTGGCAAATTATCATTATTGTACTGTAATTGTCCTGAGTACATCGGTTTTCCATTACCGAGCTTGGACATGAGTTTGAGTCCCCACATTCCTATCCAGGAACCAATGCCCCCATCAGGTCCCCGAGTCCCCCTAGAGCCCCAATGCCCACCCAACAATTTTTTTGAATTTTTTTTTTAACTTTTTTGCCCGTGTCTTAAAATCACATTTAAGTCCTTAGAAATAAATTCTAAGGAAATCGATATGTTTCTGGGACTCTGGCCGACTGATCTTAAGCATCACAATATCATAACAAGTTAATTGCGCAATCAATTTTCTCAATCAGAGTTGGAATTTTTCAAACTGTGAACCTTGTCTTTAATAATTACAACAACGTTTTGAACCGCTATGATTTTCAGCCGTCTGATATTTGGAATGTTGATGAGACGGGTTTGTCAACGGTTCACCCACCACCCAAGATATTGTCCCCTAAGAGGGTAAAAAAAATTGGAAGCATCGCGTCTGGTAAAACAGGCGCTAATATTACGACAATAGCCGCCATAAATTCTGCTGGCATAAGCATTCCACCTATGTCAATATTTCCCAGACTCAATTTTAAAGATTTTCTGCTGATAGGTGCACCACCAGGCACTATCGGAGCAGCAAATCAGTCAGAGTGATCTGATGAAAAATTATTTCTGGAGCTTCTGAGACACTTTATTAAGCAAGTCAAGCCAACAGCTGCTACACCAGTGATTCTTCTGTTGGCAACCTTGGCAAAATCTTCTGGGATAGATTTATTAACATTTCATCCCCACACTAGTCACAAAATACAGCCACTAGACAGGTCTGTTTCTGGACTTTTCAAAACCTTTTATAACGCGGCAGCAAGTGATTGGACGTTGACACCTGGTAATTTTGGCAAGTCTATCACAATATATGATGTTGCTTCGTTAGTTGGATTTGCATATCCGAAGGCCTTCTGCCCGACAAACACTGTAAATACCTTTAAGGTAGCTGGATTGTTGCCACTAAATGAAAATATTTTCACAGAAGATGAATTATCATCTTCAATCGACAGACCACTTCTGTCGCCGAAAGTTTTAATCGGAATGGTGAGGAAACCTTGGAAGCCACTGAATTTTCATCCGAAAATGTCACTGAAATCGTTTCACCAGAGATGATTAGACCTCATCCAAAGGCAGGGCCCACGAAAGAAGTCACCAAAGGGAGGCAGAGAGGCAAGTCAAGAATATTGACTGACACTCCAAAAAAGGAAGAAATAAGAAGGTGAAAAAGAAAAAAGTGAGCCGAAAGAAGAAAGCAACGAAACAGTTATTTCAGGTTGATTTAACATCTGATTTTAACCCAGATACTGAATTGGTGATGGATGACAATGAAGATTTTAATACAGATTTAGTTGGCTTGGTCGATCTGGAATATCAGGAAAATTTCTAAAGATATAAAATTTCGAAAGGTGATTTTGTTGTTGTGAAGTTTGCTGGCAAAAAGAGTGCGAAACATTTTTGTTGCAGAAGTAAAGGATTTATATGAAAGTGAATTACAAATTAAATATCCAAAGAAACCAGGTGATACAAACTCTTTTAGATTTGTAAGAACTGATAAAGAGGAGTATCACATTGATGAATCAGATATTTTATTGAAACTTCCAGTTCCAGTGAAAACCAGTGGGACTGCTCGTCAAATGGAACATCTGTGATTCGAAATTGATTTGTCAATATTTAATTTAGAATAGTTGATATTTGTTGAAAAAAAAAAAACAAGTAGTAAATATGTTCCTTTTAGTTTTGTACTTATCTATGAAAGTGGTCAAAGGGGCATGACCTATGTTGTACCTCTGACCAGTTAACGCATATTTTTGTGACCTATATTTACTCTAAAAAAATTAATATAACATAGGTTCCAGAGATTATATGTGTGTATCAAGAACTAAAGTTTGCCACGAATATAATAAATCATTTCATATTGAAATACAATTGTAAAAAAAAAATTGTTTTTAAATTATGGTCAAGGGTACAACACTCTCCCCTAATATTTAAAGACATAATTACTTTACCTCTCAACTATGCTGAAAATAAATTGCTATCTCAGAATTTTGACTGGATGTATTTGCAAAAATGATGGGGTGGGGTGGGGGGGGGGCTGGTTGTCCGTTTTCGACTTTTAAAAACGGCAGTAGAACTTTTTATTTCCAATCCAATGAGTCCCCTCCGAAGTTTATACGCCCACTCTTCCCATAAAAATTCTTATATGCCCCGGGCCATAGCTTACGACCCTTTCCCTGAGGGATGTGGGGGGGGGGGGGTAATATCCAAAGACATTCCTATTGGAACTTTCAACTACGCTGAAAAAAATGGTTATCTCAAAATTTCCATGACGTCAGAGGGAGGGGGTAGTTGCACTCCAATCATTTTGACTCTTAAAAAGGGCACTATAATTTCTTATTTCAAATTCGATCAGCCCCCTCCGAAGTGTATACCACCTCCCTTTCCATTTAAACCTTATATGCTCTCAAGGCATAACTTACACCCTCACTCTGAGGACTCTGGGAGGATTGTCATATTTAAATATACAATTACTGGACCTTTCAATTACACTAAATAAAAGAGCTCTCAAAATGTTTACTGGATAAGTTTGGGGTGGTGATGGGAGTGGAGGGTAGCTGCCCTACGATCACCTTGACTCCTAAAAAGGGCACTAGGATATCTGACTACTAATCGAATAAGCCCCCTCCGAAGCTTATGCGACCACCCTTTCTATAAAAACCTTATATGCCTCCAGGCATACTTACAAAACCTTCCCCTGAGGGCTGTGAGGGGATGGGGTTGTCATCCTCAAAGACATAGTTTCCAGACTTTTAACAACTCTGAACAAAATGACTATCTCGAATCACTTTCGACTATTAAAAAGGGCACAAGTCTTCTCAATTTCCAATCGAATAAGCCCCTTTTGAATTTCGTATGATAAATCCTTCTATACTAATTGTCCTGGTCTAAAACCGAAAAAAAAACAACAACAAACAATAAATGAATAAACAATACATTGTGCCCACATCGCTCTACACTTAGGCAGCGGTATTGCGGTGCCTATGATAGTTACATATATATTCAAAATTTAATACAATTTTAATAACAAAACTAAAAATAGCACATTATTACTATTGAACAAATTTTCGAGCCTATTACGCACATTTTCTAATTACCAGAGCGGGTAATATGATAATGTACAGCTGAAAACTAGCCATTTTCCATCAATTTAACTACTTTGTATCCCTGGCCGTTGAGCCTTTCGAGGGGGGATAAGTGTACTGTAATTCCATTTTGAATTGTATTTTGTATTGTATTGAATAAACTTTTTCTTCTTCTTCTTGAAGTGTTATCTAGTTGCAGACGTAGTAAATCATAGCAGCCACAAGATAAGCTCGCAGGAATTAGAGAACCCCGATCGTACATTACTATATTTCCATCATAGTGCCTATTTTGATTTGCTTATTTATCCTTATAATGCTCGACGTTGTTTATGCAGCGAAGCTGCTATCTAGATAAAACCGTATGATACACTTTCCTGGTTGCACTGGTGGCTTTTAAGTGAGAGAAAATTTTCCCTTTTTATTTTTTTGTAGACTGTTAACACTAAATTTGACTTCCTTCTGAGAAAAGAAATGTGTTTCATTTTGTGTTTTCAGAAATTTTGTGTTTTCAGAAATAAAGAAGTTAGAAAAACCACGTCAGGGCCCTAAGTTCGGTTAGTTTGGTTACTTCTAATTTCGGTTATGCTTTCTGAGCCACTTTTTCGCCTCTCTCTGCCACTTTGGCTGACTTGGTCAAGTGTGATTTACACACAACAATTTTGACATGTTTAAATGTACCATTGTTATTTGAATTGTTTTGTTGTTGTTTTTTTTTGTTGATTGTTTTTTGTGTGGTATTGATCTATCTGGGTTTTTTTTGTTGTTGTTTTTTTGTAAGTGGCCCTAGTTGGTCTTAAGTTTAATAAATAATAATAATAATAATTAATTTTCTGGCACGTCAATATAGCTATTTGGCTCTAATCCTTTCACCCAAGAACTATCGCTTATAGCTTGAAGAAGAAGCTAAGAGTAATTTTGATACAAATGAGTATCGCTATACTACTTATGTGAAATAGAAAGGATGTAATGTCTTGTTAGAAAAAAGACAAACAAAGGAAAGACAAGATAGCAAACATGTTGGTAGGCAAAATTAAGCACAGTAACCCACACACTACACGCTAAATACTCATAAAATACAAGCAAGAAAAATCTGAAAAAAAAGATGACTTGAATATAAAATATTAAATAGCTAATTAAAAATCATAAAAAACTGGGGGGGGGGGAAGCTTATTCGAACGCAAAATTTTAGATCTTATGCTCTTTTCAGGTACCAAAGACATCTCACTTTGTCAAAGTACCATCCTCCACAGTTTTGTGGTACAAAACCAACTGATATCAGAAAATATTTTGTGATAGCCAGTCAATAGAGAAACATCAAAAAGAGTCGTATATATCCCTAATTCTAACAAAATTGAACCCCCAAGGACCAATCCTGTAACACTCAATCCGGAAAAATTAAAACCCACGGAAAATTCAACCCAGCTGAACTCAACCCAATTGAAAGTCAAGATAAGCAAAATAAACACAAACAAAAATCAACTGAACAAAATTTAATCAAAACAAAATCAAAGATTATGGTAGCACATGATGTCCCTAGGAACTTACATGAAGCTCATCAAATAAAGATGCCCTTAAGTTATAATCTGAAGGCTTTACTTGAGTTAACAGTGACTGGGGATAAGCCATAGTTGCACAAAGGGATGAAGGAAGGGAATCTTAACTCCTTCCATAAATAAAAGACTAGAATAACGAATTATAATGGCAAATCCGAGGAAAGATGAGCTACTTAGACAGCAGACAACCGCAAATACTTTCTGGTTATCAGACCCTTCGTTTGCGTATCTTAGGATAAAACTACTAAAGTAGACTAGAGAATACGTACAATAGAACAAACCAGTCCCCGGTAGTGGCCCCTGATGAGGCTTGTGTTAAGTGCTCAAAATTGTCATCATCCAAATATTTCACACTGGTATCCCTTGCAGCAAGCAGAGCCTCAAGCAAAGCTTCTTCATTACTGGGGCCTATAGATAGAAGTACTTTTTAAATTATTCAAAAAGAAACTGGCTTAACCACTTGAATTAGAAACTTAAACCTTGGCAAAAAAGAAAAAAAGAGATTAATACATCTTAGCAAAACTTTTCTATTCGTGCACTTTTAACAAGTAAATCTAGTTGGTGAATTTAAGTTACTCCCATTATCCTTTGCAACTCTTTGCAGAAACGTAGACCATATTCTAGCGAATCTACATGATAGATTCATTACATGCGTCTGGGTGTGGAATTCTCTACCAGATAATTCAAGATGGAAGTTAACATTATATTTATTTAAAACAAATTTTAATAAATTCCTTGCAAAGACAATATAAAAAAGAATTCATAATTTTTTTCTTAGTTAAGTTCAGCTTTCTATTATTATTAATAAATATTATTTGTTTATTTTTAGTGTTTTTTTTTTATTTTTGTTATATTTTGGCATTTCCTCAACAATATTATTCTAGAGGCAAAGAAAACTAATTTTGATTGGGTTTCTCTCTTTTTTCCCTTAGTTGATTTTGAGTGAGCTTTGAATGTTTAGCTTTAAATTAAACTGAACTGAAGAAAATGAAAAATTTAATACATGGCTGCTGTCACAACTTGACTTATAAAACCAGATTTATACTATTTTAGCAACGCAAACAATAAGAATACTGCTTAAACGACTTTCAAAAATTACAAGGAACGGTTTGGAAAATAGAAAAACCTAAAAAATATATCTTTGAAGACAGTTATAAATAATTTCTATGACCATACTGCCTTTCCATTTATAATATAAATAAAATACACAAGCATAAAAACAAAGGATGAATTATTTTAGACAGAGAAAATAAACTAAATACACCCAAATGTTTCAGCTTCACGTCGAAAAGCCTATATCAACTATTTTTTTAAAAAAGAAATAGACAAAAACTACACTTAACAGGTAAAAAAGACATGAAACTTTTTTTCTTATTTTTTTTTCCCTTTGTGCACATGACTTTTTTCGTCTTTTTATGTTATTTCCTTGATTATTTAGCCAATCGATCCTGGCTTTTTTGTTTTTGATAAAGGCTTCTGGACATCAGCCCAAAATAGCGGGATATTTTTTAGTTTATTTTCCATTGTCTCAACTGAAAATTCTATTAGTTATTTACATATCGATATATTTTCATTTTATTTATGAAGATGGTCATTAGCATCAAAATATTTTCACGAGTTATTATAATAGAAGCAGCATCTTTTCTGATACAATTTATAAAGGGCTAAAAGGACACATGAATCCAATTAATTATTCTCTACTGCTTTCAGTATATTCTATTTAACAGAATGATGGACAGCCGCTTTCCCTTCCGTAATTTCTCCCAAAAATAATTTCATGAAACCCCTCACCAAGATAGCCCCAAAGTGATCCTAAGCTGACAGAGCCCTGGCAGCCATGACAGAGCCTGGCCAGTAATATGAATAATTATTAGTATTTCTGAAAATGCACATAGTGGGTAAAGATACAGCAGACGGGCTCTTTAGAGGTATAATAGCTCTTTTTTGGAAAGTAGCCTTTTTTTATCTCATCACAGGAGAAGGGGGGAGGGATGGAGCTTTTGGACGGAGAATTGAATTTTATCCAGGGCTTTAAAGATAATTTCCATTACAGTACAGAAGCGATTACGAAAATATAGGAAAGGGAAGTATATTTTTCAAAACCTAAGGGGAAGATTTATTGTTTTTTGGAACTGGAACTGTTTTTCAATGAAAATACCGAAATGGCGAATTTTCAATTAAAATTTCAAAAAGGTGTTTTTCAAAATCTTGGACAGGAGAGGAAATGCCTTAACCCCCCCCCCCCCCACAGCTGACTCCACTGATTCAATAGTCCTTCTATTTGAGTAGGCATTCTCAGGGAATTGGGACAATTATACCAACTTTAGCACAAGGAGCAGGGGTTTGAGGAGGGAGCAACCACCCCCCTCCCTGATATATGGAACAATTTATGTTTGTTTCAAATTGTAATATCACAATTGGTCTCCTTGAAAATCTATCTGAAATCCCCTCTGAGTCTCACACCATTTTACATTTATGTGTCCTGTAGTTTTGGGCCCAATGACAGAAAAGGTGAAAGGAAATTGTACTTACCTTCATAAAGCAGGGGCTTTGAATTCCTGAAGTAAACAATTGCTGGTTCACCTTTTGGACTGTATCTTTTAGTAATATCAGATGTTGCAACGATTTTAACAACCCAAGCATTTAGATTGTCAACCAAATCTTCTCTTATGGCTGCTAATTCATCTTCTAGTACAGCACATTCCTCACAGTCTTGTGCACCTACAAATACAAAGAAAAGTTTAAATTAATAATGTCACATATCAAGTCAATAATTAAGAGACCCTGAAACCTGCTTCCAGTGAGCCTATGCTTCTACAAAACATATATATCCTGTTTCTGCAGGATAAGGCTAGTTCAATAACTGCAAAAGTAATACTTAATATACGATAAACCTTCACCATAAGAATTGCCTGTCATATTTGAATTGTGTTTCCAATTTATAAAATCAGTTCAGTTGATCTCATTTCAAGTTTTAGATTAGTTCTTCCCTTAAACTACTGTTGGAACTTTAACAAATTACAACATAGGCCGTCAAGATTAGCTGTATTCTTGTGACATCTCATTAACTTTTCAACTGAATTAAATTAAGAAAAAAGCTTCCATGTAAAGTAAAGAGTAAATTGAAACCTTGAAAAAAAAAAGAATTCCTAGGAACTAAGAAATGAAGCCTGAAACAAGCACAAATTGCAATAAATAGTGAAACCAAGTTAAAATACAGGGAAATCAACTGAAAACAGGATTTTTGGATCTCTTCTACATCCATAAATTCTCCCTAAGCAGAAGATATGTCATCTTGTTTTGGGTTTAAATCACATATTGGATGATGGAATGGTTACCATGTCCTTAATATGTTACTTTTAGAAGCACAGAAAACCTGAAGAGCATTGGTGTCTATTAGATGTTATGCTTAAAAGCATTTGATTTGGTCTGTCACAGCCTAGTATGCCATTACCTTACCAAGCTTCGAGTAAATTCGTCAGTAATATTTGTTTTTAGTTTTTTTACATGCTAATTCTTATATTTGACTACAGTCAAGAGATACCTTTTTCAATAATATTTCAATTTTGTCTGGAGCTATGCAAGGGATGAGGGACATTATCACAGATTTTCAATGCTTGTCTTTTTCTGGTGTTACCATGTATTATTCCATTGTGTTCCTTAGGTTTAACTAATTAGTCTTATTTGTATATGCTGATGACTTGCTATTTTCATATTAGCTTAGTTAAATTGTTTCAGCGTGTTTCTGCCTGTTTCGCCTTAATTCAAATACCAAAAAATGTAAATATTTATGTTTTACACAAATCACCAGACTAGTGATTTTAACTGTGGTTCCTTCTTAGTCAAGTTGGTTCCTATACTGTGGCAGCCAGTGGTGTAATTTTGTCAAAATCCTGGGGGGAGGGCAAAGTTGGTGCCAATTTTCCCAAATCAAGTGGAAACTGAAGAATGAGTCATATATTACCATCAAGGCAAAGATATATTGAAGAAAACTGACCTATTTCTCTGGATACTTTAATTATGTAGGCTTATCTTAATTTTTTCAATATTTTTCACAGAAACTAAATTTAAGCAGAGGGAGAGGGGGCAAACTGATGTCTGGAGGAGGGGCAACATGGGTCTGGAAACGGCAGTTGTTCCCCCTACTTCATAACAAATTACGCCCCTGGTGGTGGCTTGGCATTAATATATGCTATTCTGTATCAACTCCTGTTTATCCTGTGCTTGCTGATGTTAAGGATAGAGTTGGCTATACTAAAATTGTCTTGAATCCTGGCCTTAGTTTGAACTCATTGTATAATATTCAATATGTGTAAGATAAGTTCAGCACTTTTGGTTTTGCAAGAATTTATGCTCATAAGTTTGGTGCCACTGACATGCTGAAGTCTAAAAAAAGTCACATTCAAAGTTACAAGAAGAAAATTTGCAGTCAGGTCCTTATCATCCCTTTGTTTTGTTGTTTTGATGCTTTGTTGAGGATATTTTTATATATGTATTTATTTTCTATGTTATTTTTCCTTTGTGTTAGTCCACTTCTCCTGATATGTAACAGGCTATAAATAAATTGTTCTTATAAATTTTGGAGTTTCACTGCCCCTCAAACCACCCAAAATCCTAGGGTGTTACCTACACTTTAGAGACTGATAACTTAAATTCAAAGTTTTATGTGGCTAATTGCCATAAAACATACATTTGAAAGGAAGGGCTTAAAAAGAACACTGACAAAAATTTATTACACATTAGAACTTAACATGAAATTTATTATCACAAACATTCTACTAAAAACAGAAGTAATGGAAGTATAAGCAACATTTAATTCTTAAATGCTACAATAAAAAATAATGTTTCAAATTAATTTTATTTCCATTAAAGCATAAATGACACTCTAGCCTTTGGAGTGCCCCCCCCCCCATAAGAGCAAATGGGCATGCTTAGGGTCCTAAGGAGGGCCAAGAAACTTTTTCTCTAGCCAATTCTCATTGAAGAGTAGTCACAGAAATTTGAAAGTGGGTTCATTTGATTGGAAACTGAATGTTCGAATGCCCTTTTTAGGGGTCAAAACTGACTTGAAGACAACCAGCCTCCCTCCTCTACCCATTCCTTTTAACAGATAAGTCTACATGATATTGAATCTGAGTTTTTGGAATATTTATAGATATTTTGACTTACTCTCTTTGTAAACATCAAACTGTCTAATAAGTATCCTATACCTCTGGGGTAAACCAAAGACCCACACATTGTCTACACATAGCTCTTAGTACAAAAGAATCCTAGGGATATTTCAAAGAACCAATTTTCCAAATTTTTACAAGGGTTTGATCTAGAAACAACCAGGTTACCTGAGTAAATAAATATAATATAAAAAACACCATCCACACCCAAGTTTTGAAATTATAAGCTATATCCAAAGAATGTCTTTTGGGGGTCAAGTTGAATCTTTTAGGCAGTGTTAAGGGGGAGAGGATTTCAAAATTTGCCCTTAGAGGGAGGGGGGCAAGAAGTACATCAAAAGCTACTATGAGTATCCAGATGATCAAAGTAGCATATCTGCAATATCTTGGCAATAGCTCTGGGGATGAAGCTTTCTGGAACTATTGGGCAAGTGGGGCAAGAGGGGTTCAAATGTCTTGCTGGGTGAGGGGGAAGGAGCTAAACACATTTTGCCTCTGGTTCACCAGATTATTCTTGCACTGTAAGCTCTAATAGGACTTATAATCTATGCAGACAAAGCAACAAAGTATATCAAAAGACACTATTGGATTCCAGATTACAAAAATGATATATAAAAGACTTGAAGGCAAACTGGCCAACCTTGACAAAACAAAGACATTTTGCATAAAAAAAAACAGGTCTACAACCAGTAGAAAGAAAAAGAATAGAAACAATACTATAAAAGTTTTGCCTGTCAGTATTGAAAACACCATCTAAATTTTGTGTTTGGGGAGGGAAGAGCTAATATTTTTGTCTCCAGTCCAGTATCAGCTTTACTTGTCATAATTTTTGTGTCTTTTGAGTTTGACTTGGTTATTTATTATGATTTTGGTTTGATTTGGGTTTTATTTATTACTAAATGTTGATTTTTGGTAGTTTTATGTCATTAAAATATTTGATTTTATTTCTGCTCATCTTTGGTTTATGTAGCAGTTTTCTTTTCTTTGAAAAACTTCTTTTGTGGAAGTTTTGTAAAACTAATTTCTAATTGTTTTGATTGACATAGTCTTTTCCATTGTAAAGAAAATAATATTTTAAATCTCTTTGGTTTTTCTTTACATGAATCAATCTTTTGGCTTGCAATTCTTATGTTCAAAGTCTTTTTTTGAATGATTTTCAATAATGTAGGCTTTGCCATTTTGAAAAAGTGGACATGTATGGTATCTTATGGTTTAGTTTTACATCTTAACTTTTCCTGGGAAATAAAACTTAATAAGCTGTTCTGTTCCTAAGACATTGTATCTATTCTGTTTAGATAACTTGGATACACTTACATACTTTTCATTTAGTTCAATAATAAGAGCAAAAGTGGTAATAGTAGTAGCTCAGAAAATTTCAATTTTATACTCAGTCATTCTCAAAATATTGCTGAAATTTGGAACAGGCACAAGAGTGGTCTGTTCACCTGCCAATTGATTTTCCCTTGTCGAATGGTAATGACCTTGAAAAATGAGCCACTTAGTACTATACAATCAAAGGTATACTAAAAAAACTGAGCTGTTTCTTTAGATGCTTGAATTATGTAGGCCTATCTTAGTGATAACAAAAATATTTGAAGATACTAAATTTCAGCTAGGGGGGGGCAACTGCCCAACCCTGGCCCATAGTAAATTATACCACTGCCTTAAATCTTAATCAAAACGCCTATCATACAGTTTTTTTTCAAATAAGAGCAACAGTGATCTGCAAAAAAAGCAGATGAACTTAATAAGTTGGGTAGGTGCAGAAAAGCCCAAGCATGATGCATTTCATGTATATTTAAAACCTTACTAAACAGAACTATCACGTTTTTCTCATTTTCTATTAAATTAGAGAGTTCTTTCTCTGTAATAGTTTCCAGTGGGATATTTGCAGAAACAGCAACTAAGAAACTTGCTAAAACAAGTCTTGGCAGCATTTTTCTTTTTTAGATTCTTTGCTTTATTCTGTGAGAAGTGATGAAAAATGCACGGTTAGATGGCATTATGTGATGACAATTTTTAAATTTGATCAAGGTGGACTTTTAAAAGATGATAAAGTTAAAAGCAAAATGAAACTAATTAATTCATCAAAAGAGCCAAACTTGTATTTTCGTACGACGGATTTTTTTTCTATCAAAGATAGTACTTGAGTTTGGCTATTTGAATGAAACTTTCAGAAGAATCCGACCTGGCTTGTAGCCTACCCTTAGAATAGGCTGTTAAACGTTATATATTTTCTAAAGCCGAATTTGTATTTCTTGCTGTAAGTTACTTCCTTAGAAAGAGGGGTCGCAGTACCAAAATTATAGCAGTAGTGTATATTGCTCTGGGTATAAGCCTAGAGTTCCAGCCATACATAAGAAAACAATTCTTACTTCATAATATGTAGAATAATATTAGTCAATATTTTTTGCAGGGGGAGAACCTTTATCATCACTTCTTTCCTTGTTTTTTAAGAAATTGCTGGTGTGGCTTACACCCTCTTTTGTTATTTTAGGCCTAAGTTTGTTTAAGCAGACTCAAGCCAAAACTAAGGAAAAGAGCTTATTTTTCTTGTCTTGGATGCAATTTTTCAGGCTTCTGAAACAGTAGAGGACTAGATTTTAGAGTATGAAAGTACATTCCCTGCATAATTTATGTTCTGGGTCCATTTTTGAAAGTTTCATTCACTTGACTATATTAGAATAAACAATTGATTCACAGAAAAAATTAGTTTGTTATTTAAAGAAAATTAGTTATACTAGGTCTATAAAAGCTCTTCAGGATTTGATATTTGAGCCAGTAGCATCAGTTGGGAGGGGGAGAGGCATTTGCATCCTCTTAATATTCATGCCACCTCCCCCTGCAGGTTTAAAATATTGCTCTTTGATATTTTCATTGAAAAATGCACTTTTTCCATATGTTCATTCAAAAATTTGAATAGGTAAAACTAGAGCAAACAGTATTACTGGCTTTTGTATAAAGTGAATATACCACTTGATGCCTTTTTTATGCTCTTTACAAATATAATAATTACTTCTACTGGAAATTCAGATTTAAGCACTTTTTGACCTCTTAAAAATGACCTAAATATGGGGTATAAAAAAGGCTAAGAAAATTGGTCTCAAACCTTAAATACCTTATAACATTGATCTCAAACTTACTGTTTCATTATAAATCTATTTTTTTTAATAGATTACACAAGCACTGATTTTCCAATATTAATTTGGACAAATTAATTTTTCCAATGTTATGATGTTTTCTTCTTCCTTGACATCAAATTTTAAATAAAAGCATGCATTTTTGGTTGAAAATATGAAAGCCGGCTATTATGAATGCCAGTTATACTGTTTGCTATAAATTTAACTATATTAAATACAGCAATGGTTAGTTTACATACTTAATTTATGCTATGCTTCAAGATACAATTTACACTTCTGGAAAGTATTCTGCTCTAATTATAGTAACTTTTTGGTAGAGGGAATCAACTCAGGTTATATCTTAAACTTATTCAGAGCATTAGAGACTAGTTCTCTGGGGTTGTGCATTTGAGCTTCATTAATGATTTAATGTTAGTTGTAATCCATCCTGACTCAGAAAGATCATGTTTCAAGTCCTCATCCCCATTTGACTTGCACTGAGCAGCTTTTACAAGCATCAAAACTAGGGGATATTTTATAAGCTCCTGAAACTTTCTCAGAGTAAAAGAGGGCAAATTGGGGGTATAGCATTTTTATTGGAAGGAGGGGCAAGAGGAGTTCCACCTTCAGATAGTTAATGAGCATGGATTATACAACAGGGGAAAGCAATGGTGGTTCTGGCCCCTTCAATTTGCTTATACTAAACTAAGCATTAAGTATTATTAGATACATATTACAATAAATAAGTAACTTACTGCCAACTACAACCTCTACTTTGTTTTGATAAAAATGTAATCTTAAAAACAACAAAATGATTATAAATGTTAGATATTTAATTCAAATTATTGCCCCTAAAATTCTGCAATGGGGGCAAGTCCACCCTTGACCCCCTTTCCTCTAAAGCCACCTGTCAGGAAAAGGGATGTTAGAAAACTTGCAAAAAACACAAGCCTAAATGTGTTCTAAAGACATCTTCCCATTATTCTAAGGGAAAATCAAGTCTCTTTTTTAAAAGGGGCCATCACAAATATAGGCCAAAGCTGAGTTGAACCATTGAATCATGTTTCTTAATTAGTTTGGTAAAGTTGAGCTGCTTTCAATGTTAAGATTGTATTTACTTTCTGTTCTTCTGTTACTATAAGTATCAAATCTCATTTCAATACTTTTCTTCTTTTTCTACTTTCTGTTGTTTTTTAAAGTTAGTTCTGAGCCAAAGAAAGTAAGTAAGGAGCCCTGTCCTTTATTTTGATTTCATTAGCCTATTGTAACCAATTAAAATTGGCACAAATTATATTTTAATAATGTTATAAAACACACCAAGGTTGGACAAAGCTGGTTTTTATGGCACTTGGTATTAACCAAGTGACATATAGCAATCACAAATTCTGTTGGTCTGTCAGTCCTGGTTTTGCTACTTTAGGCACTTCCAGGTAAGCTAGTACAATGAAATTTGGCAGGCATATCACGGACCGGACCAGATTAAATTAGAAATAGTCGTTTTCCCGATTTGACCATCTGGGGGGAGTGGGGGGCCTGTTAATTCAGAAAAAATAGAAAAATTGAAGTATTTTTAACTTACGAATGGTTGATCAGATCTTAATAAAATTTGATGTTTTGAAGGATATCGTGTCTCAGAAAGGTTACTTTAAATCCCGACCGGATCCTGTGACATTGGGGGAGGGAGTTGGGAGGGGGAAACCTAAAATCTTGGAAGACACTTAGAGTTGAGGGATTGGGATGAAACTTGGTGGGAAAAATAAGCACAAGTCCTAGATGTATGATTGACATAACCGGAACGGATCCGCTCTCTTTGGGGTAGTTGGGGGGGGGGTTAATTCTGAAAAATTAGAAAAAATGAGGTATTTTTAACTTACGAATGGGTGATTGGATCTTGATGAAATTTGATATTTAGAAGGATATCGTGTCTCAGAGCTCTTGTCTTAAATCCCGACCGGATCTGGTGACATCGGGGGGAGTTGGGAGGGGGAAACCTAAAATCTTGGAAAACACTTAGAGTGGAGGGATCGGGATGAAACTTGGTGGGAAAAATAAGTAGAAGTCTTAGATACGTGATTTGCATAATTGGAATGGATCCACTCTATGGGGGGGGGAATTAATTCTGAAAAATTAGAAAAAATGACGTATTTTTAACTTACGAAAGGGTGATGGGATCTTCACGAAACTTCATATTTAGAAGGACCTCGTGACTCAGATTTCTTATTTTAAATCTCAACCGGATCCAGCGTAATTGGTGGGGAGTAGTTGAGGGGAACCAGAAATCTTAGAAAATACTTAAAGCAGATAGATCAGGATGAAACTGGATGGGAAGAGTAAAAACCTGTCTAAGACATGTGACTGACATAACCGGACCTTATCTTCTCTCTTTGGTGGAGTTGGGGGAGGGGGGGTAATTTGGAAAATTGAGGTATTTTTAACTTACAAAAGGGTGATCAGATCTTAGTGAAATTTGATATTTAGAAGGATCTTGCGCTTCAAAGCTCTAATTTTAAATTCCGACCAGATCCTGTGACATTGGGGGGAGTTGGAGGGGGAAACCGGAGTTCTTGGAAAACATGAAAATTGGGGTATTTTTATTTTACGAGTAGGTGATTGGATCTTAATGAAATTTGATATTTAGAAGGATTTATCTCTCAGAGCTCTTATTTCAAATCCCGACCAGATCTTTTGACATTGGGGGGAGTTGGAGGGGGAAATCTTGGAAAACACATGGAGTGGAGGATTCGGGATGAAGCTTGGTGGATAGAATAAGCACATGTCCTTGATACGTGATTGACGGAACCGTACTGGATTTGCTCTCTTTGGGGGAGTTGGGGGGAGGGGTTCAGTGATTTGGCGAGTTTGGTGCTTCTGGACGTGCTAGGACGATGAAAATTGGTAGGCGTGTCAGGGAGCTGCACAAATTAACTTGATAATCTTGGCTCTGGACTCTTATCTCTGATCTCTTGGCTCTTAGTTTTTCTTGCCTCGTCACAAGTGCCATATGAGCTCTTAGCTCTTGTTTCAGAACTGTTAAAGAACCAAAAGCTTGGCCATCTTACATCACCATACCTAAGGATACATTCATTCTGAATTAATTATTTATAGAATACATAGCAGCCCAGCTTTCCCTACCTTGGGACTACATGAGAACTCTTCCACCTAATGGGGGGGATAACCAAGCAGTTAAAAAGTGAAGATAGCCTGTTCCTTTCCTAAGTCTTCAATAGGACATTTTTCTTCAAGCAACAATGAATAAAAGTTACTATTTAGCAAAAATGGTGCTTGGTTAAATTCAAAAACATTACAGAATACATAAATACACAATGCCAATACATTAAACAAACATAAATTAAGTAGTGTACTCAGCTTTTACTAAGGCTGTCAGAAATGATTCAGTGCAATTAACAATAGTGTAGTGCACAATACACAATACTCATTGAACAACAAAAAACATCACTTTTTTATATGGGCAGGTGGTATGTCCTCTTATTCGTCTTTGTTGCTATTGAGGCACTGGAACATCATAGAGAGCTGTTTAGGGACTCGAATCTTACATCTTATCTTTTTTTTATATGCCTAGACTTGATAAGGCTATCATAAAGTGCCACATGATACTTTAAAAATGCAATTTGGGTGACACTTTTGGAATGGAAAGTTTGGGCTGGACACATGGACATCATAGAGAGCTAATTATGGTCTCATTTATAAACTAATTTTTATATTTAATTGCTCTTTATAAATTTTACTTTGTAAGGCAATCATAAAGTGACACATGGCACCCAGAGTGCTTTGTTTTTTTTCTTGTTTTTTAAGTAAAATAACAAGAAAGGGGGTTGTCCAATGTTAAAACTGGGCAGATAAAATTTTCCCCACCCTGTGAAAATTTTCCTCTATGGAAAATCTCTCTGGAAATTTCCTTTGTATTTGAAATAGTGGCAACATTTTTAATTTAAATTTTTGAAAAACAATGTGTGAATTATTAACTTATTTATTAAGCATTGTGTGATTAAGAATATCCTGAAAATTTTAATGTTTCTTGGCAGCATTGATGTAGAAACCTTACATTAATTAAAACTTACTAGGGATACCAATGGGAAAAATTGATGCCTAGAGTTTGAAAATTACATTTCCCTTTATATCTTTGTTTAAAAAAAAGATATCTAGAAAAACTACTCAAAAGTTTTTTTGTGTAAATCAAGGTAAGATAAGAAAAGATCATATTTATTACTGAAAAACGACTATTACAAGCCCAAATGGGCCGAATTCGTACTTTAGCGTCAATACGAAGAAGAACCGAAAACAAACAACAACGAAAAAATTATAAAAGGGTGAATGTCAAATAAGCAAAAATGTCAAAAACAGTTAAAACTAAAAAATTAAAAGGTCAATGCTGAATCAGCCAAATGTCAAAATGAAGAAAAACTCTTAAAATTAAAAAGGAATAAAGTAATTAAAAACAAAAACAATTTAGTTATGCAACCAAAAAATAGAAAGCTCAAAATTTGCAAAATGAATATTAAAATTATTCAGGTGAAAAGGGAGATAAGGAGGGGGTGAAGAGATCACTGATTGAATATGTCAACTATGTAAGGGATGAAAGTTTTTCTATAGCCTTCAGTGGAAACTTTTATTAGGGCAAGGAGGGGAATTTTTGTTGAAAATGAATGTGGGAGGTGGGGTCGAAGGGGTGACTATTGACAAGGGAAAAGGGTAGTTGTTTAAGGGTTGTGAAGGGCATTGTTAGCAAAACGCAAGGAAATTTTTACTCTCATTTCCTTGAGGGTAACTAGATTGGCTCTCTGAAGAAGGGAACTATAAGGCACTTTACCCTCGTTAAGAATAATTCTTAGGCACCTTTTTTGGACTGCCTCTATTCTGTCCAACAATTCAGTGGATATGCCAAACGCGACAGGGGTATTTGAGGGTCGGGCGTATGGGAGGAAAATCCTCAAACAATGCAATTTATGACGTTTAAATTTTTTAAGGAGGGAAAAGGCCGCATTTGCACGTTTTAAAATATCATAATATGGCAATCCCATTTTAAGTCGCTTGAGATAGTAACACCCAGTTATTTCATAGAGGTGACAGACATTTCAGGGGTAATTGGGCAGGAGAAAGAAGGGGGAGTTTTGAGAAAATTGATAGTTAAAATTATTGCCTTTAAGGGACTGACTCTCATATTGTTAGTAACAGCTTCGTCTGATATCGATTCCTTTTTAAATTTTGAAAAATGTCTCTAAGAAAGTTAGATCATCAACAAATTTCCATCTATCTGGGACATTGACACCAAGTTTGTTTATCATTCCAAGAAATAAAATTGGGCCTAAGAGGGCTCCCTGGGGCACGCCATTACAGATTGGGAGGGGATCAGGATATACATTCAGGTATTTGACGACTTACTTTCTATTAAAAAGGAAAGACACAATTACCCTAATTAAATGTCAATAGTTTTTCTACCAATGTATTATGGCTGATTAAATCAAAATTTTTTGCAAGTCCACTGCAATAACATTGAGCCAGGCATTCGGTTTTTCAAGTGTGTTATATATTGGGTCCATAAGGTGAATAAGGTAGTGGGTGGTAGATATAGAGCGTAAATTACCGAGCTGTCTTTGGTCAACATTTGGGATTATCTATACTTTCAACCATTCAGCTAAAAAGCTTTTATCAACTCGGAAAAAACTAGAGTAGAGTAATGGGCCGGACAACATCAAAATCTTGTTTGTTACTTTTCTTTTTTACGGGAGTAATAAAACCTAGTTTCCAACAATTTGGGAACTTACCAGTAGAGGTGGTTTCATTAAAAAGTAAGGACAAAGGTTCTGTAAGATTGTCAGCAAAGGCTTTAATTAGTACAATCAGGATGTCTAGCGGACAAGTACACTACTTTTAATGGTTTTAATTTTTGTCTTTACATCTGAGGGTGAAATGACGCGGAAATTGTGAGAGAGCACAAATCATATACGAGTGTCAAAAGAGAGGGGAGGGAGGCTCTGAACTATGGAAGAAAGAAATTTGTAGAGATCATTGGCTTTAACTGAGGGCTTCTCTTGGAAATGAAAATCTATATTATTATGTTTTTTCCCGCATTTTTTTTTCTATTATACCATTGTTTTGGCTCAGTAGAAAACAAATGATGCGATGACTTTACATTTGTATTATGAAGAAGCAGATTTACGAATTTCTTTTTTATGTCTTTATGCAGTGAGTTAGCTTCGGATGTTTTACCATTCCTAAGTAGATTCATTTTAATTCTAATTTAGCTTTTTTCAGTTGGCTAGTAATGTACGGTTTGTCATTAGAACATGTTTTTACTTTTTTCTCAGGGAAGGAATCTGTGTATTTTATTTTGATCAGATTTTGGAAGAAGAGACTCTAACATTAATGTCATTGTTCCCCTTGAGAGCCAGCCAGTTTTCATTAGTAATCCAAGATCCAAGTTCAAAGAACCCATCATTGGAATTTGGGTAATAAGAGAATTCAGTAAAAAGCTGGAGATAGGCCTCATTAATAAAAAAAAAAAAAATGGTTGCTTCCCTCTAACGGGGGCAAAGGGACAAATTGGCTGTAAAAAGCGTACATATTCGTACAAATCAAATCAAGGGAAGAATTCCCGTTGATTGTTGGTGTTTTTAATATCTGTTTTAAATTAAGTGAAATACAAAGGGTATTTAACTTTGAATCATTAGCATCGCCTACTAGGAAAATACCAGCGTTTGGGAGTTTGCAGAGGACAAAGTCGGCACTACTATATGCAGTTGCTGGTAGAATTGCTGTCTTTGTTCAGCATTTTGATTTGGAGAATAATAGAAGCAGCAAAACACAATAAAATTAAAAGGATGTGGTAAGACTTTGGGTCTTACATTTACCCAAATGATTTCATCATAATCTCAAAGGTTGGGAGCATTAATTAATTTAGGGAAAAATAATTACCTACAAATGATAATATTCCACCTCCCTTTTTACCTTGGGATGGTCATGAGGACGAAGTTTTATGAATGGGAGTGGTTATTAATACTTCAGTAGTTCAAGGTTCTGTGCTTGGATCTCTGCTATGGCAACTGCATCAATTTTGTATACTTAAGAGAGGTTCTCTAGTTGAATCAATTTATCGAAATTCAAGCCTTCCGCGTTCGTAACGAGGAACTTTGGGAAATTAAAACGGTTACTAAAGCGAGCAGTTTTTTGTGTGTTACTTGTGGGAGCCAGAAGGAAATGGGAGGAACGTGGGTTTGAGGGAGGAGAACCATCTTTATCGGGAAGAAGTTTGGGGTTCTTTTGGGAAGTGGGATAAAAATGAGGATAGGAGTGGGCCTGAGAGGAACGGAGGACAGCGGATAATTTTTGGATATATTATTGACATTACAGGGAACTACAGTGGAATAGAGATAATCTGTTAAACGGCTGTTGCCTGGCGATTACCATGGTGGGAATGGTGATTCCTATTCATCGAAGAGCCGTTGGTTTGTGGGAGAGAGGGAAGGGTATAAGGCCACATTCTGTGTGTGGGGAGGAAATATGGCTTCTGTATGAAAGGGGAATGTTGCAAAGGAATGTTGTTTGGCAAAGTAGGAGAAGGAGGAATGGCTACTGGTGTTTTTAAGAAGCTGGGTACAATATCGGAACGATGAGGATATTTCTTGTTCAGGGGTTCGGGACGGGAGTTGTTTGAAAGAGGAGCAGGAGTTGGTAATCTGGAGAGGTTTTTTAATTGTTGAGCTGTGTTGAACGAACCTTGATGGGTGATTTTTGTTTGGGTGCAGTGCACTAAAAAGGACGGCTAAAGAAAGAGGAGTGACTCTAACAATTTTATCTTTCACAGACTGATGCAATTTTCTTTGTAGAGGTTGGTAAAGAGAAGGGGAAACCTTAACAGCAGTTTTAGTGCAACCCAAACAACGACCATTGAAAAAAACGGTGCAAATATTATAATGCTTAAAATTGCACTCAAGCATACTACATTTGCCTAAAAGGTTGAATTTACATAAATGCAACAAATTGCAATGACTAACTTTACAATTAGGACTTAAGAATTGTTTACAAATGTTTGAGGAAATATCACTTTCGGTAAGGTCAGACTTTGTACGGTGATTTCCTTTCTCGAGGTAGCGAGCAGCTGTTATAGCTGTATGGTTATGGAAAACTTTAGGTCAAGTTTGCAATTTCTATGGTTGGAAAACTCGCAATTGCTTTAGCACTGCTACCATGATTATTTTTTGTTGAAACTTGCTTGAAGCACGATCGTTTCTATAAGTACAGTCATTTGCTCATTTACATTATCTATTTACATATCTCTAACGAGGGGATTCCGATACGTTGATTCATCACTTGGAAGACTGAAGAAAGTTTCGATCTGGACTGATACCTCACGTGAGCAGGGCCTAAGTTACTAGTGGTGGTACAAAGAATACAAGAAAGGTCAACAAAAAGAGTAGTGTTGCCCTCAGTCTGACTGGAGGCTTCCAGAGGAGGGAGTGTCTCTTCGTGACGGAGGCATTGAAAAGATGGGATCTTCTTCTGTGACAGGAGGGGCAGCAGTGATTCATTATTAAGTTCTTTGAGGATAGTAAGTATCTTAGCTCTTGAATTCAACAATGGGAACGTAGAACAGGTGAATTTAAATGATTTACCTGTAAGATTGATTGGAAGATTGTATTCTTTGATGAACAATCAGGACAAAACCATCTATCAGTTCAATTATCTGCATCAATTTTTGCACGCTTTTGAGTTCGTGCATGAAATGAATAATTTTATCCTCCACATTTAACTGAGTCAGAAAACGCAGGCTTCATGCTAGATGCCCTTCTGGAAGGACTCGCTTTTGGAATGGGGCCCTGAATATTTTTTTCTTCTGAAATTTCCTTTACCAAGCGAAGCTCAGTCCCCTAGTGATGCGTATTAAAACTGATAGCAATAGATAAAGAGTATGGGCTGGTACAGCGTATTAGTGAGCATAAAATTCCCAATTTTACCTGAGATAGTTTGACCTGCGCAAACGCGGTGAAACAGGAAGTTTAGTACATTTTCGCAAGTTTGCCATTAAACAGGCTCACCTATTTACTTGATGAAAAGGTTTCGAAGACGGTATATTTGTATAAATACCAATGTGGAACATATTAGGAAGCGTAATGGACCCCTGTTTCTCGCGTTTTTTTTATAATAAAAATGAGGACGAATTAATTGAAGAAAATTATCTGCTCAAAGTAAAGAACAAAGTTGAAACTTAAAACGAGCAACAGTTTCAAGGTTATTTAATAATGTTTTCTCCACATTATTGGAGTAGGGGCAACTGCCCTTCCCTACAACGACGCCACTGGGCTAGACAAAACATCAAGCCTTGCAAAAGCTTTATCCTTAGGTGAATTAAGCTCGAATTGTAGCAAGTTCCTCTCAGAGTCTGCACAGAAGGTATTAATGTAAGAATTTCCTGCATTTGATGCAGGTCCTTTGTGCTTGTCTCAGGTAAAAAGGGAAAATGCTCTCTTGACACTTTTCACATGTATGCTCTTTCTTTGGTTTTCAACCAGTAATAACATCATAATGTACTGCACCTCTGGATCTTTGGCATTTTCAGTTTCATTATATAGCAGCATCAAAAACAACATCAAGTGTCTAGGAAAAGGCTCTTGAAACAGATTTAAAATCGTTGTATGTTTTGAATTAAACAAATTCCCACTAACAAACTGTTCTGCTGAAAAGTTTAGAGTGGAGGATGAATACATGTCATTTAAACTTAGCTCGTTTTTTACACCTAGTCCAAAATTAGCTAATTTTTGCACTGTATCCAGACTTGCATTGTTTTGCAACGATTCAGGATTTAGCTTGTTTATGCTTCAGGTCAGTCTAGAGTTTGGAGTTAGCACTTGGAGTTTTTACACTGTGCTGGGCCTTGGCTTTTTTTTCACATGTTTTGGTCACTGAAATGCCACTGCTTTGACTCAGCTGGTTTTCATCAAGTTAATTTGGAGCTGTGACTTTGTAGAGAGTCGTGATTTATTTTCTTTGTTAGCAAATTTCCAGGGACCACGATTTTTGCCTCCACTCCTACTGATTGAAAATCCTTGCATGATTCCAGTTTGAACAAGTTGCATTATTTCATGTTAACGCATGACAGACGAGGGAGATATGTTGTTGGAGGTATACTGTAAGAGGTACAATTTTTTACTTACAAGTTTAAGCTATTTCCATAAATTCCGGTTTTAACAAGGTCCAATATGCCCACTTTTTGTGCTAAAATGTTTTTAGGAAGAATATGCCATTTCCATTAATTTGGCCTCGATCCTTGGGCTTAAGGAGTCATGTCCCCCTGGAGATGTATTTCTGGATCTACTGACAATTCAGCGCATAATATCAGCGCAATATATAAAAAAAGGATTCTAAATATTCCTTTGACCAATGTGTATCAAAACCAAAAAAAATAAATGAACTGAAATTGATAAAAAAAAACACTTTCAAAAAAAGGCTTTTGAAAGAAAAGTGAAGAGTAAAATTAAAACCAAAGACAAGTTGAAATAAAGTCACAAAGCAGGTTAAGTAAAATTTGGATTGAAAAGAAGTTATTGTATAAATGAATCAAATAACACCTAAGACTAACAAACTAAAATATCTAATATAAAAAATCCTACTAAAGATAAAGGCATGAGTATCATTTGTTCAAACATTATCAATTGAAACTTTAAAACTTTTGTTTAGAAGACAGTTTTTTATGCTTTCAAATGGAATGGTTTGGAATGAAATGGAATGGTTTATGCTTTCAAAAAGAAGATATTTTGTTATTGCCTATGAACTTGATTAATATTTTGATTTAGTTTTCTTTCTTTGTTTTTTTTATGGTTATGAAAACGGACATTTTTTCAAATATATATTTTTCAGTAAAGCAGAAATGATTAGTCTTTAGAAGGATTTGAGGAGGTAGTAGTGCATATTTTATTTGTGGCAATATCTGTTTTGTTTTAAGTTTTATTTGATTATACATTTAATTTATGTTTCTTTTAGGTTTCTATCAGCAAGTCCAAATCCAGCTATATTAAGATCCATTTATATATGCTGTCATACTATCTAGGAATTTTTCAGTTACTATGTCACCAGAGTTTGAAAAGGAGATTTCAATAGTCACAGAAAAGGCTTATTACTATTATTCAAAAACTTGTAGTGATTCCTGCGTGAATCCTGTGATATGCATTCATGAAAGCATGCCGTTACTCCAAAATGGACCTCAGTGTGGACTTGTGGCTTTATCTACAGCTGTAGCAATATTAGATCTAAAACAGAAAGTTAGAGTACAAGAATGGTTTGACGAAGCGAAAGCTAAAGGTTATACAAAGCAAGGAGAACTCTTTTCCTCCCAGTATATTGTTGATCTTGTTAATCATAAAATTGGAAAGCATGCAAAATTATTTAAGATACAGAACCTGTTAGAGAAAACAGACTGTTGGAAAAATAGTCTAAATCTAACTGAAAAAGTAGACACAATTTTGAGTTCCTTACTCAAGAAAGAAATTGTTCTTATGCCATACGACTGTGATTACAATCATGAACCTGCTTTGAAAAAAGGTCATAAGTCTCACTGGGCTGTGATAATTGGATTTGTAATTTTTTCAGACCATTTGTCTCCACTACCTTTAAAAGAGAAGACGAAAATAACTCATCCCTCTGGTATTGTGATCACAGTAGTGGATTCAATTGATGATCTTTCAAGTATATCCAAAGAACATATATATGTTGTATGTAGACAAGGAAAAAGTAAACATTTGGGGGTTTGGCCTTTGTTGAGCTTATTAGCAAGTAATTCGAATTTAGTGGAATATCCACCTTCCCTTTTGGAAGATGGTAATTACATTTTACCCACTGAAGGTATAGACATAGCTCTGAAAGACACATTTGTAGTTATAAGCAAAGAAATTGTGGGCTAGTTATATCGAAAAATATTCAAATTTATTTGTTATTGCGCATATATGTCAATAAGAAAAGAAAGTGCAACTGAAGCTTAAAATGGTTTGTTGTTATGATTTTGGAAAATAAAGTTACTCCATTACAGAAATAATCTGATCAATATATTGGTTCATTATCCCGCGAAAATACCCATTCTGGCCAGGTAATCCCATGCGATCTACATTACTTTACTAACTATTACTAACTATAGATTTATATTACTATAGATTGCTAACTATAGATAGATTACATTACATAATATTTACATTACTAACTATAGATTTTCCTGAACACTAAAATAGCTATTTGTATCCTCGATTCTTTATAGCTTTAACTTTCTGGGATACCAAAATTAGTAACCTGCTGCCATGACTTTAGATTCAAAACTAATCGAATGAAAGTTCTTAAGCCGAACTGGCCAGACATGACAACGCTGATCTCTTTTTTAATTTTTAAATTATGAAAATTGAAACTAAGTTGCGAAAGAATAGTTAACTTAGTTTCAATTTTCATAATTTTTCCTCAGTTGCTTTGATGTTCTCATTGAAATAACTCTAATAGCTTCTTTTCCGTACGTGGATCAGTAGCACAATTGTATTTTTTATTATTGGTGTTGGTTTCATTTGTTTTTAGTTTAGTGTTTTTTCTTTTTATCGTGTGCTGAGGACGCCTAGTTTAGACACAGGCGAAATATCCGCGTTATTTTAGTCTTTTCTCTCTACTGGCCGCAGTCTTGTTTGAGGTTTTTCATTTGTGGAGTTTTATCTCTCTTTCTTGTTTGTCGAAAATAATCGAGGCACCAAAGAACCGACTTTGGCTTTAATGACTATGTCATTAATGACTATGGCTTGCTGGAGCATTATTTTGAATTGAAGAGTCAATAAATGATTACTTGATTTTCTATACAATTGAAAGGAATGTCCTTAAAATGAACGAAGGACTGACAAAAATGTGTTTCATACTCAATGATTAGACTAAATTGTTTAGCTAAAATATCATGATAGATAAAAATAAGAATTCCAATGGGTTTCATCAATGCTCCAATGGAAAAAGAAAAAAAACATCTATTCCAGTTAAGTGCAAATGGTGCTACAGTCCTCACGGGATCGAAGGGACGGTATCCCCACTTACATCTGTTGTAGCTTACACTACAACAGATGCAGTCCGCCACCGGAATGCAGGCATGAATCTCCAGGAAATGGGGGCCAAACGATGCACCCTTGGCCTTGTACTTTACTTCTTAACTGGCCGAAAACAAAAAGTCTTTGCACTCCACGAAAACGATTCGGATTCATCATGGTCAGATACTTCTTGCGGGGCCCCACAAGGCACGAAATTAGCTGGAATAATTTTCCTGGCTGTAATTAATTCCCTGCTTAACCATCACGACGACCGTTACAAGTTTGTAGATGATCTGTCCATAGTGCTCGCTTACCTGGTCGAAAACACTATCATAACAAAGCAGTTTTCAGACCAGTTATTTGATCAGCTAAAGACCGAATGCTCAAGTCATGATCTTACCATTAACGTAGCCAAGTCGAAGATAATTCGTTTCAACCCTCTGAAGCGGAATATAGATATGCCCCTAGTCCCTTTCCCGATTGTGAACGAAATAAAAATCTTAGGAGTAACTTTCACTAGTGACTGTAGTTTCAGTGCCCATATTAATTTAACCGTCCACAAGACTAATGCAAGCCTTCAGACACTTACCAAAATGAGGCGTTTTGGGTGTGATACTAAAAGCCTTCTCCATACCTATACGTGTTATGTTCGCCCGTTGCTCGAGTACGCGTGCCCGGTGTGGGGTCCATCTGCTATCCGAACAGCGTACCTATTACGCGACATAGAGTGCGTCCAGAAAAGAGCAACAAGGATTATACTCCGAGACCGTGGCATACCCTACGATCAAGCCCTCGCTAAATTAAATTTATCTCCAATTAAAGTCCGGCTGGAACACCTTATTCACCAATTTGGAAAATTCATCCTAGCCAATAAGAGCCACCGATCTTTACTACCCGAACCAGCCCCTCCCAATAGCCGAACTCGATTACGGAATAAACTTGTACCCCCTAAAGTACGAACCAATCGATACGCAAACTCATTTGTGCCTTTTTTCACATCAGTTTTTAATGCTGAGTTGTAGTGTGTGATTTTTGTTTAAATGTATGACTTTTGTGAAAAAAATGAATTTAGCTCTATGCTACGATAGTTTTTAAATATACCGATCTCTCTCTCTCTCTCACTATATTCAGACCAGAAACGAGGGAAAATGCTCGAATAGAAGCTGAAAGGCACTATTTTTGGAGCAAAAGCCTACCGATTCTCGCAAAGGTCTTATTTAGGCTTCAGTTTGAATCTTTTGATGAAGCTAATCAAATTTTGAAACCTTTTGATCCATGATGAGGTTAATTAGAAATTAACCTCATGGTTTTGTAAACCACTGTTTGGCATTATTTTGACAACATACAGCGTTGTCATTGCTTTGAAAATATTGGAAATTGTCACTGCTTTCAAAGAGCAAAAATTCCCCATTTCTTGGAATTAAACTTCTTCATGTTTGAAGTAAAGACCAGAGTTGATTTTAACACTAAAACAGCTTACAACAAACTCTGAATTTGACGTGATCTTTAAAAATAACGTGGAATTCCTATGAGACAAATTTTTCGTTCTAGACTTTCTATCCAGGCGGTGAAACAATAGAGATACGATGATGTTCCAGATCCTCCTAAACATGATGGTATGTTTTAGAGGTAATTACTTGGCTTAAAAAAAAAAAAAAAAAAAAAAAAAAAAAAAAAAAAAAAAAAAAAAAAAAAAAAAAAAAAAAAAAAAAAAAAAACAATTGAGATAAAGAGCACTTGAATGAGACCTTAATCTTACTTATCTATCCAATTACCCACAACAAAACAGTATAACGTAAGCCGTTGTAAATTTACAAGCAGGAGCACCTTAAATCTAACGAAATATTTCCAAGTAGTTACCTTCCATTAGGGCTCGTCAGAGGAATACCACTTGCTTATATGGGTTTCGATGCTTTACTTTCCTTACCCCGGCAAAGTGGAGCATCTACCATCAAGCTCTTTTATGGTATCCCTATGTTAGGTAAAACCTGTGAAATACATGCATGCTAGTAAAATTATTCGAAAAATACATACAAAATAAGATTAATTCTATCTATATTAAAGTTCCATAGGTCAGTGAAACTTAAATACAGATCTGGCACAATTACAGACTCTATGTGCCAGAGGTGGGTTATAAAACAGAGTGCTTTATTGGTCACTAGAACCAATTATAGATTTAAAGTTTTTCAAGCTGGTCCGGAAACCTTGTATAAATACGTAAATCTCGAAAGAAAAATGAAAGAGATATAACATTAGAATATCCTTCAGTATTTCTTGATAATTGTTTGTATATTTACCTAAAAGTTCATTTTACAGAAAATTATATTTTTTAAATTGCCAACTAATTTTATTGGCAGAAAAACGTCTTAAGATTAATTTATGGCTAAGTGTTTTGAGATCTATTTTAAAATCTGTGCAATTACTGCAAATTCCTTGCATGCATAAATAGTTGGGATTAGAAAGCTAAATAAGTGATGTTTGAATGTACATTACTTTCAAGGAACGGGAAATTAATTACTTTAAAATTAAAATAATCAGTGTTATTATATATTCTAAAAACTACGTTATTATTATCTGAAATATTAATATAAATCCAAGAAATGGTCAGTGTCCTGTTCAACAGCTAGCCTCCAGAATTGACTCTAGTGGATGAGTATTTTTTGAAATCTTCATAAACTCCGCGCAATTTATTACCAAGAGATCATCCAGATATCTTTTATTATTTGAAAGGCAATATTTTACATTGCTTGGGCTGTTTTTATTTATCAAATATCCATATTCTAATTGACTTAAAAACAAGTTCGCTATAAACATGGACTGCATTCCCACCCATAGGAATGCCAATAATTTGTTTATATAAATTACCATTAAACCTTGTAAAAGTATTGAACAAAAAAAATTCCAGTAAATCATATACCATGTCCAAGCTATAATATTTTGAATAATAGTACTTTAAAGCAATTCGTCCATCGGGCATTTTTATGAAAAGTATCAATTTTCAAAAATGTATTATTAGGTAAAAGAAAAGATTTCTTAATGACCGTTTTCACTTTTTCGAATACTAAATTAAGTGACAGATTTGTATACAGTGTAGTAAAATCAAATGAATCGACTCTTTTAGCTGAGACCATAGCCAAAGAGTCTATCACTTGTAACGAATTACTAGCACTCCAATACGGATTAAAGTTAGAAATTTTTTTATTCCACAGCAATGTGTTTTAAATTTATTTCTAATTTCCCTTAAATTAAAGATAGGTCAGTGGCCGCAATTCTGGTTAGACACATCACTACCCCAGCAATAAAATGAGGTTTAGGTGAATTTTTATGAAATTTTACCGTCAAATATAAAAAAGGAAATTTTTTATCATTAATTTTAATATTGAATTTGTTCGAAATTCTTTCTTCTATATTTTCAATTAAACTATTATTCTCTAGATGTACGTAACTTTTTTGATAAAATATCACAATATAGTTTCCGACAAATTATGGACAATTTATTACTAGCTTTATCAACTGCTACAATTACAAATTCATTATGTATATTAGCTATTGCTTGTTTCATATTAGCATTATAAAATATTAAGTTTTCTTAGAATTATTTGAACTAATTCTATATATGTTATTTCGTGCACTAGTCAAAATCAAATTTGTCCAATTTTGAAAACTTTCTTTATTGATTTTCTCCTAATTGTGCCATTTGATCAATTTATAAACTAAAGTCATTCTTTAATCCACTAAGCATACCTGCTGGCTTTACGTGGTAGGAAAGACGGATAGACCCCATCTTCATTGTATTTTGAAGATAATGATGCTGTAAAATGGACAAATCCCCTATTACAACAAGTTCGTAAGTTTGATTCACATATGGTAAAAATTACATGCAATTACAAACCGGTTTCCAATTACTCTTCTTGTCAAATTTTTTAATTATCAAATTATAGTTAAAAATCTCTTGACCTATCGCTATTGAGAATTTATATAATTGATATGCATCAAATTACTTTGAAGGGCATTTTTCACTCTCTGCTTGTTTAAGATTCCAGGTAAATTAATATTTTCAATTTGTTTAATACTAAAATTTGCAGAAAAATGTAATATATTATCCTTATTAACCAATCTTATCAGATTTGTTATAGTTTGAAGTAAACTTTGTTTTAGCTAAAATGCAAACCGCATCATAAATTAATTTAGTTTTAGAATTACATGTTGTATTATTTCTTGCAATCTCGAATAATTTTATCAAGTTATTTCTTGATAACTTATTTAAAGATTTTACTATAATGACACATCTTATTGGTTTCACTCAAACAAGAAATATCTCTAATTTAATAAAACAAGGAATAATTCTGTGGCTCCAAAGACAAGAGAATAGACGTGTATATTCTAAAGTTACCTGGTTTATCCTACATATGAGCTTATTTCAAATGTGACTCTGGCACGTGGAAGGATCTCTTCTGAAAATGTGAGCAGCAAAATTTCAAATCATTAGAGGTTTACAAAGTTTCATCATCTAGAGATTCAAGGGGGAAACCGGTTGGCATCTTTTTGGAAACACCCTATTTTGACCCCCCCCCCTGAAAAAAAATCATAATCATTGCTACCTCCTCGTCACGGAGTTTAGTGCGGACTGAATTTTCAGATGAGAACTCCCATGCTCTTAAGGTTGCGTAAAATGCTTGTGAATTCCCAAGCCTTCTCAATGACATTTTGGCACTTTCCATCTTCATAGATTTTAAGTTTAATCCCTATTTTCTTGGTAAGGAATTGGGAAAAAAACTGGTGCTGATTCCCTAGAATTTCTAGATTCGCCCCCCTAAAATGAAAAAAAAATCCCAGGGCATCCAAATCTATTAGTACATTACAATCGACAAGGAAGAACAAAAGCGGGTAGTTGAATTGATTCCAAAAGAATATGGAAACTTCATGAGAGCCGAATTTTTGGCAATTTAACACGGGCAGGGAAATATTACTTTATTATCTGGTGACTTCAATAATACAGTGGAAATTTCAAAGATAATTGGTTAGATTAGTGATTTGGTATGTTCTCAGGTTTAAGACCGAAATTTCTTTCTAAGATAACAACTGATCCGAACTCCCTATATAACGACTGATTAGAATTCCCTATTTTTGAAGAATTGTTTTCACCCAAAATAGTCAGTGTAAGTGGTCTAAGATTATCACAAAAAAATCTTCGTATTTTACACAGACTAGATGACTTTAGATCTTGTTTCGCGAAGAGTTAAGAGACAGTACAAAATGGTTTATAATAAAATTTTCTGTTCTGATAGTGTCGTAAATGAGTTTAAAATATGATGGTTGCGAAGTTGTAAAAGGGATAATTACTCAATATTATGAATACTATTTTTGGAGAAGTATTTAGAAAGTTTACGTGGAAGTATCTAGGAAAACTTTAATCAAACTCCTTTGCAAGAAAGCTGATAAGAGTGAGTGTGGTAAGTACAGAGAATTCAGCGTGATTTCTCTAACTTGGCGTCGTGCCTACACCCAAAGCCACACAGGAGAGGCCAATAAAAATTCTTTTGACAATTTAGAAACATGGGATTTATTTCGCGAGGAGTTAAGAGACAGTTTCAATAGAAAATAATAAGGTCTTCGGTGCTGATAGTGTGTTAAATGAATTTTAGAAATATAGCTGTAACAAAGTTAGAGATAAATTACGGATGAACGATTTTTGAAAAAGGGGAAGTAATTAGTTAATAAGTAAGGTGTTAAGAGTGAGCGTGGTAATTACAGAGGCATGAGCTTAATTTCTGTAGTTTTAACAAACAAATACAACGTAGAAACAATAGGGAAAGTTTTTTCAAGACAATGGAAATTATTTATGTAGATATTTCGGCCCTATGTCCAAGGGCCGTCTTCAGCACAATACAATACTATATATATATATAAAAGAACTTACATCAAATTGTGAGAATTAAAACTGAATATAAAAACACTTATTAAAACAATTTTTTTTAAAAATATAGCCCTAGCATCCTTACTTCAGCGAAGTTCAACCAGGACTGGCGAAAAGAATGAAATGAAGAAATATAAACTCATTCAAACTAAAGAGAATAAAATGATTAGATGCAATTTCTTAAAGCTAATCTTGCTTGTTTAGCAGCCTGTCTCAAAGGCCTTTTCGTAGTTGGTTCAGTACTATTATAAATTGGTTTAGTAAAATATTTTGTTAGATCATTTTTAATTAAATTTGAGTATAAAGAATTTAGTGAGTATTCCCCTAAGTCCCTGTTCAAAGAAATATTTTTATTTATTTTGAGATTAATTTCAATTGATTCTCGAACCACCTGTTTTATTCCCAAATCATTACTAATAAGTGAAGAGTTTTCAAAAAGTATCATGTGGGACGGATTATTAAATATATGCCAACCTAGAGCAGAATCAAAGGAATTGTTGGAACCATTTGAAATTAAGGCCTTGTCTATGTCATTTTTATGCTGTTGTAACCTTTTGTCTAGATTCTGATGGGTCCTGCCGACATAGTATTTTCCGCAATCACAGGGTATTTGATAGACCCCTCTTTGGCGAGTAACTGGGGTCTTATCTTTACCCGAATTTAAGAAATTGATGATTTTAAAATTATTAGTAAAAACTACGTACAGATTATTTTTTGTGCAAATATTTTTTAATTTTGTTGTAATCTTTGGGATATATGGAAGATAGACAATATTTGAGGGCTTATCAATAGCCTCACATTGTGAAGTATCTTCTTCGATTTTACAAGAATGTCTTTTTATTCTACGGCTAATTATTTTATTTACAAAAGGAATGGGGTATCCATTACCAAAAAGAATACATTGGAACCCCAGGAAATCGAAACACTAGAAAAAGGTCCAAAATTTTCTTTTCTACCGAAACAGGTTCCTGTGGCAGATATAGTTTCCTCTCTAGAGTCCGCTTTGCATAAACACTATCCTTCTGTCTCTAACCCGGATGAAGTTAGATCTGGTCTAATAAATATCCTCTATAATAGTCAAAAAAAGTTTAAGCCTCCTACTAATTCCACACCGGAAAATTTGCATGACATAAAAATACTATCTAATCTCCGAAAAGATCCTTCTATTATAATAACTAAAGCAGACAAAAGCAATTCACTTGTTGTCATGAATACAACAGACTATGACAACAAAATTTTTTCGCATTTAAATGACACAATTACATATCAAACAATAACTCATGATCCTACTGATCAGTTCACTAATAATATTATAAATGAATTAAAGCAGCTAAAACAAAATGGTAAAATCACCCCACAACTATACAATAAATTTTTTCCCCGTGGTAGTTTCTGTCCTAAACTCTACGGTTTACCAAAAATACATAAACAGGGTATTCCCTTAAGACCTATTGTAGCTTGTACTAAAGCTCCCGCTGCCAATATTGGAAAATGGCTTTGTGCAGCTTTCAAACCTTTATTGTATTCTCAAAATTCCTATATCCATAACTCGGCAGATTTGATTAAAAAACTTAGCAACACAAGTATTTCAGAAAACACAATAGTTAGTAGTTTCGAAATTGTTTCCATGTATACAAATATAGATGTAACTATTTCAGAGGAATTATTAAAAAACAAAATAGAAGAAAATTACCACTTGATCGAGACTTCAGCGACAGGAATTGATTGTGAAGTTTTAATGACTCTTGTTAAAATTTGTAATAAGTTTTCTATGTATTTTCAATTTCGCGATTCTTTTTATCAGCAAAAAAATGGATTACCCATGGGGGCACCTTTATCCAGGCTACTAGCAAATATTTACGTTGAGAATCTAGAGAATTGGGCATTGAATTCTTATTTTCTAAAACATGTCTATTGGGGTCGTTATATGGATGACGTAATTTCACTTTGGAATTATGGGGAAGCTGAACTTCGGGGCTTCTTAGATCATCTTAACACTTATGACCGAAATTTGCAGTTCACCCTTGAAGTTGAAATTGAAAATAAACTACCGTTTTTAGATGTATTAATTATTCGTAATGCTGATGAACTGGATTTTACTATATATCGAAAGCCAACACAAAACAATAGATATCTTCACTTTAATTCAAATCACCCCCCACAAGTTAAAAGAGCAGTTGTAATTTCCCTCATTGATCGTGCCCTAAATATTTGCTCCCATTCATATATAAATGCAGAAATAAATTTTATCAGAGATATTCTTTTTGGTAATGGATACCCCATTCCTTTTGTAAATAAAATAATTAGCCGTAGAATAAAAAGACATTCTTGTAAAATCGAAGAAGATACTTCACAATGTGAGGCTATTGATAAGCCCTCAAATATTGTCTATCTTCCGTATATCCCAAAGATTACAACAGAATTAAAAAATATTTGCACAAAAAATAATCTGTACGTAGTTTTTACTAATAATTTTAAAATCATCAATTTCTTAAATTCGGGTAAAGATAAGACCCCAGTTACTCGCCAAAGAGGGGTCTATCAAATACCCTGTGATTGCGGAAAATACTATGTCGGCAGGACCCATCAGAATCTAGACAAAAGGTTACAACAGCATAAAAATGACATAGACAAGGCCTTAATTTCAAATGGTTCCAACAATTCCTTTGATTCTGCTCTAGGTTGGCATATATTTAATAATCCGTCCCACATGATACTTTTTGAAAACTCTTCACTTATTAGTAATGATTTGGGAATAAAACAGGTGGTTCGAGAATCAATTGAAATTAATCTCAAAATAAATAAAAATATTTCTTTGAACAGGGACTTAGGGGAATACTCACTAAATTCTTTATACTCAAATTTAATTAAAAATGATCTAACAAAATATTTTACTAAACCAATTTATAATAGTACTGAACCAACTACGAAAAGGCCTTTGAGACAGGCTGCTAAACAAGCAAGATTAGCTTTAAGAAATTGCATCTAATCATTTTATTCTCTTTAGTTTGAATGAGTTTATATTTCTTCATTTCATTCTTTTCGCCAGTCCTGGTTGAACTTCGCTGAAGTAAGGATGCTAGGGCTATATTTTTAAAAAAAATTGTTTTAATAAGTGTTTTTATATTCAGTTTTAATTCTCACAATTTGATGTAAGTTCTTTTATATATATATATAGTATTGTGCTGAAGACGGCCCTTGGACATAGGGCCGAAATATCTACATAAATAATTTCCATTGTCTTGAAAAAACTTCCCCTATTGTTTCTACGTTGTATTTGTTTGTTATGGAAAGGCAGTATGGTCTTCGTCGCTATTTTCTGTAGTTTTTGCTTGAATATAGGGCCTATACAGTTTCGTCAATCGGGGGGGGGGGTGACCTCCCAAGTAAAAAAAACATTTCCTTGGTGTTCTCATTGAGATAATTAAAGAATCAACAAAATCCATTCTAAATTTTGAAAAAAAAACATTTTTGCACTCCCCTTACATTTCCTGACTTGACGCCACTAGGCCTATATACAAGAACTTGAGCATATGCAGGGTACTGGGTACACTAAAAACCAATAATTTCTTTTGACAATTTGGAAGTGAATCATTTTTTTTTGAAAAGAGCTAGAGACAGTACTAAAACGTTTAAAAAATAATAGGGCCTTGGGTGCTGACGTGGTAAATGAGTTTTGGAATCATAGTGGTTGCAAAGTTGGAGATCTGTTACCTGAAGGTTTTGAAAAAGGGAATATTTATTGATTCTGGGAAAGCCTTAATCAAACCTCTACGAGAAAGCTGATGAGAGTAAATGTGGTTATTTCAGAGACAAGCTTGATTTCTGTAGGAAGTAATTCACTTAGTATGATCAGGCCAGGATATAAGCATAGGCCCGGGTCTAGGGGTAAAAAAAGAACAATGAGCAATTTTTTTTGCTTAACAAAATCAGGACTGACGCTATTTATCGTCACATTCTTTTAAAACGTTATGAAATATTCTGGTGCCAAGTTTCCCGACTATGTCCCCATTCTCCTCCACGAGCTAACTCAGCTTAAAGGCTTCCCCTATAGCTGTCTGGACCACGACACCAGAAAATAAGTCAGAGTATCCCCTATAAATCCTTTTTTTTCGTCGAGGGAAATACAGTGCTGAGGAAATAAGTATTGCAGAAACTCTAGCGACTTTCTGTTACTGAGGAATCGCTATGCAGCTGCTGCAGAAAATAGTCCATAAGTGGGATAAACACAGAAAGTCATTAATATTTTTCATGATCATCTGACACTGTTGCTTAATTATTCCTACATGTTTGTTTTTGAGCCTATCTGACTGGGCACTCTAATGCTGATTTTATAATTTTGACGTAGTTCAGTCACTTCTGTAAAAAGCAGATGAAACATATTATCATTCCTGTCTCTCATGTCTCTAACTTTGCTCCTAAGATATTCAGAATATTTGAGAAAGTATATAAGATCTAGTTTTTGATTGCGAAGATGTCAACAAATTTTGTGACAGACTAAAAACTTAACGACAGTGACCATAGCTGCAACAAAACTATATCTCTCAATAGCAGATAGCAAAGAATAAGCTTTGCTTTAAGATTCACAATCTAAATGAGGATGTTCTTGAATTTCCTTCATAGTCTTACCGATAATAATAAACACATCTTTCACACATCTAGTTTCACGAATGTGTGAGTCTTATTCCTTTTATCCCTGTTATAAGATTACTTGCTTGAACAATTTGTTTGAAAATTGCAGAGCGTTTAGGTGAAATTTCAAAGAAATCAAATACTTCTTTTAAAATTCCTAGACAATTTCTTATAACAGATAGGTTGTACAAATGACTCAGGGCTAAGTTTACGGAGTGATCTGCACAGTAAACATAGACTGCCTGGGAAAAAATTTCACGGAGTATAGAGACCCAACCTAGAAACTGGCCACTCACAGATGAAGCTCCATCACAACCTTGCCCCCTTAAATATTTTAATTGCTACCCATTCCAACTAAGGCTTGTATTAACCAAGGTCTGCTATCAACCAATTTTTTCTTTTTGAAAGTCTATAGTTTTCATTTGTGTTTTGAAGTGATGGACGACTAATTAACAGGGGCGTAGACTTCTATAGAAACACTGAAAAAATGCACGCGTGATTTAAATTAAACGATCTTAGGAGCCCGAGGTTATAACAGAGCATGGCTTACTTGGCAGCAGCCTGGCATTGTTCCCAACTACATTTTCACAAAACAAAAATTCTCGTGTGGAATCGTCACACATTACCTACTTGTTGTGCACGCATGACTCTACATCAATGGGAACAAAGCCCATAATGAATCTGGTTAGACGAACTTCGGGGAGGGGGAGGATCTATCCACGTGATCCCCCTGTTAGCGCACAACAAGAATTGGTAAAGGCCTAGATAAGCCCCTTGACGTAAGGAAACATGTTAAGAAAAACAATTCTTACTTCATAATATGCAGAGTAATCCTAGTTAATACATTTAGCATGGGGAGAACCTTTATCTTGACTTCTTTCACTGTTAATAAACAGATTCAACCGATTTTTTCCATTTTCAAATGATCTATTTATGCAAAAGATCATCATTGCCATCTAATCATTTCCCACATCACATATCAAAAGACAAATATGGTTAGGTAAGATGGCATTTTTTTTATAAACATTTGAAGACCTAAGGGAATAAACACGAATATTTAGAAATATGATAAAAAAATAGAAATGCAAGGAAAGAAGTGGAGATAAAGGTTCTCTCCATGCAAAATGTGTTAACTAGGATTATTCTGCATATTATGTAGTAAGAATTGTTATCTTAACATGTTTCCTTGTGTGAAGGGGCCAACCTTAGCTTACACCCGAGAATTCGTCTGCAGTGAAAAAATCAACGAAATTAAAATCAAGTAGCCATTAAGCCTTAGATCAATTAGAGACAAAAGCCAAGACAAATAGTCTGGGTGAGAGGCAAAGCTGGCATTAGAATTTTTCAGGATTGTATAAAAATGAAGACATTTTCACTTGTTGATAGACAGTCTATCATCCATCCATACTAGGACAGAACTAAGGTAGATAGCCATAGAACTAACAAATGATCGAGATTTTTGGTTTGACTCGGACAATGTCGACTGGACTTAAATGCAAAGGGAGGGAGGGGGGCTGAATTTGTTTGACTCACAGGCGAACAAGTGACCTAAGTCTAATAAGGCTTGCCCGCTTAGTCTCAGGCGGACTACCGTGTTTTAGGATTGATACATGACAGACAAGTTCCTTGGACTTGTAGGATTAACAAGACTAAGTCTTAAGTGCTGAAAAACACGACAATGATATGGTCAAGTATGATTCTGGAACGCGGATGCTTTGTTAAAGATTTGTTTCGAGGAACACAACAAAAATCTCTACAAAAACTATGGTTCTATCCCACTTTTTAGGGTTGTAGAAAAGAAAGGCTTATATGGCTAGGCCACGGTTTATGGATGAAGGAAGACGGAGATGAAGAAGAGGGAGATGAAGAAGAGGGATTGTTCTTTTTGGCCAGACAAACAACAAAAAACAGGTCGTCCACAAATATGGTAGGAAGAAGTCGCAAAGGAAACTAGAAATGCATGGGAGGGGATAAATAGTGAAGCGTTCAATGAATTGGAGAAGAAAAGGAACAAGCTCGTCTGTGTTAGCATCACGCGGCTTGGTGCTGCAGGGAATTCATGGTAGCAGTAGCTTACTAAGCTGTAATTGGTACACTAAAATGGGGTAGTTAACCTTTCACCTCATTTTAGAATGCTTGAAAGGAAAATCCTGTTACAGTTTAGAGTTACTACCTATTTAAAAGACCCATTAGGTATCAAATTTTTGATCTAGGATATGCTCTAAAACTTTTAAAGGAAAAATTGCGGAGGCTAATCATGCAGAGTAGTTGAGTTAATGGAGCTAGAGCTAAAATTATGCCCTAGAAAAATGTTCCAAGCTTAAAAGGATTAGGATGTTCGCAAGTGACCAAACGCAACGGTGAGTCAAGGATTTGTTCCCCCCCCCCACTAATTTCAGCTTCCACTCCTACAATTTTCTAATGCTTTTTGTTCATATTCTAAAAGAGGGGCTCCATTTGGTTTAGTTAGTGTTAAGTGAGAAACACTGCTTATTTTCTTTTGTAACATGATCAAAACAAATTACTGTACCTGTCTTATTATAGCATTACCTAATAAAGTATATAGATAAGTTAGTACCAACATGTAGAGCTGACCAAAGGGGGTTCCAGTCTCTGCTTTAAAAATTATTTCATTTTATTCGACAAAATTCCTGATCTTTGAATTAGGGTTTGCAACACGGGCAATAGTAACTTACTTCTGGTAGTAGGTACTTATATCCTTTATACAACTCTTCAGGCGAATGTTAGTTGTCATCTTAATTCTGATGTACTTACAAAACATGATGTGGCAACCTCTGGGCATTTAGCTTTATGAATTTACAACCTAAGAAAAAAGAGTATAAAACTATGGATACCTTTCGTTTATTCTCACTCCATTTAATTACCTAACAATCAATTCTGTATAAACTCGCTTCTTGAAAAAAATTAAAATGTGATTAAAATCACAGGACCTTCAAATTATTACTGAAAGCAACTTATAAATTTTTTTTGGATAACAAAAATTTTCATCTCAGCCCCAGAGTTGAAAATATTTATAAGCCTTCACTAATAATTTGAATTTTAAAGCCATTGGAATCTTTCTAAAAAGGAAACAAAACTATAATGTGTGCACTTGTTCACATTGTATTCAACTTTATTAAAGTTATTTTTATAAGTGGCTTAGAAAGCGAACAAGAGAAGGAAAGCCATCATAAGACAGAAAAGACCCATAGCTTCAGAAAGAGCAAAACCCAAAATGGCATATGAGAAGAGCTGTTGCTTCAATGATGGATTTCTAGCATAACCAATGATCAAGGACCCGAAAACACTGCCAATACCGGCACCTGAAAAACAGAAAACTTGTTAACAACCTAAATTATTCCCTTTTTAAAAATGGGTAATAACGAGCAAAAAAATCCACAACATAGCCAGTAAGTGTAACATTAAGTTTCGACTAGGCCTGCTTCTAAGCCTCAGATTAAGAATGTATCTAGGTGGATCAGATTAGGAACTATAATAGTATAAATGATAAAAACATCAATTTAAATTTTGTAAGCATTTAAAACAATACGAAGTTTAAATTTTAAGTTTTAGAAGTTCTCACCTCCAATCCACAATATTATTAAACGAATTAAACTAAGTTTCTAACTAGCATTCAAAACAAAGGAAAACCACGAACCAGGGTCTATAAGTCTGTCTTTTTCTTCTTCTTTTGATTCAACATACTCCTGCTTTTGTTGCTTGTGGCCTTAGCGTCATTGGCCATTTCTAACTTTACAATTTAACACCATGCTGACAGTGGCATTTGCAATTTTCATAATACAGATCACTGAAGTACCAGAAAATTGATTTCTTTCATTTTGAGGGCACCCAAAAGCTAGGCCTTGGTTTTAAATATCCAAAATGCTTCGCTGTTTATGAACAGACACACATTCAACTATGTAGGCAATCTTGACGCAAATCCCGGCTAAAAAACTGAAACCATGTTCTGCCTGTCCTGTCTACATTCATCAAGCAACCATGCTCTTCCATATGACACGAAACATACAGACTATTAGGGTTGCAAACACAGAAGCACAAGCAACCACAAAATCAGGTAGAATTCAAAGCCTTTAACCAGTTTGAATAATTTATACATCTACATAGAAATTGTACATCTTAGTTGAAGTACACACAGCAATTATGCATATTAGTTAAAATTTGACTCTTAATTTCAACTAAGGAACTAAACTGAACTCTGCCTTGTCATATAATTTTCCTCTAACAACCTTGCAAAATGAACCAAGTTCATTTTTCAACTTCAGACTATTTATGGTTGCAATGGTTCTTTTTCTCACCTTTTTAACCACGTGGAACCCTTATTACGAATGATGTGTCAGAAAAAACTACATTCTTATTAAATTCAAACTTAAGAAGCTAATGTTGGTAATCTTGACTCAAATTTCAACTAAGGAACTAAGCTGAACTCTGCCTTGTCATATCATTTTCCTCTAGCAACCTTGCTCTTCCAAAGTTCATTTTTCAACTTCAGACTATTTATGGTTGCAATGGTTCTTTTTCTCACCTTTTTAACCACGTGGAACCCTTAATACGAATGATAATAATATAATAATAATATAATATAATATAATAATAGTCAGAAAAAACTACATTCTTATTAAATTCAAACTTGAGAAGCTAATGTTGGTAATCTTGACTCAAATTTCAACTAAGGAACTAAGCTGAACTCTGCCTTGTCATATCATTTTCCTCTAGCAACCTTGCTCTTCCAAAGTTCATTTTTCAACTTCAGACTATTTATGGTTGCAATGGTTCTTTTTCTCACCTTTTTAACCCCGTGGGACCCTTATTACGAATGGTGTGTCAGAAAAAACTACATTCTTATTAAATTCAAACTTAAGAAGCTAATGTTGGTAATCTTGACTCAAATTTCAACTAAGGAACTAAGCTGAACTCTGCCTTGTCATATCATTTTCCTCTAGCAACCTTGCTCTTCCAAAGTTCATTTTTCAACTTCAGACTATTTATGGTTGCAATGGTTCTTTTTCTCACCTTTTTAACCACGTGGAACCCTTATTACGAATGATGTTAATATAATAATAATATAATTTAATATAATAATAGTCAGAAAAAACTACATTCTTATTAAATTCAAACTTAAGAAGCTAATGTTGGTAATCTTGACTCAAATTTCAACTAAGGAGCTAAGCTGAACTCTGCCTTGTCATATCATTTTCCTCTAGCAACCTTGCTCTACCAAAGTTCATTCTTCAACTTCAGACTATTTATAGTTGCAATGGATCTTTTTTACACCTTTTTAGCAACACGGAACCCTTATTACGAATGATGTGTAAGAAAAACCAATATTATTATTAAATTTAAACTTAAAAAGCTAATGTTGGTAATCTTGACTCATGTTTCAACTAAGGAACTAAGCTGAACTATGCCTTTTCCAACCGTTTTCCTCTAGATATCTTTCAACTTCAGATTATTAATGGTTGCAATGCACCCACTTCTCACCTTTTTAGCCATATGGAGCCCTTATTACAAATGCTGTGTCGGAAAACATGTCAAATACTCTTGTTCTTATGGACATGATATTGCTATTAACTTTATATTAATAAAACTATAAAAAATAAGGTAGCAAAGATAATTTTTCTTTTGTCAGAGTAGGCCTGTAAATTATTTGCCTATTTCCATGGACTGCAAGGTGTAGGAACACAAACAAAACCTTTATAAGTCATATTTTCCACATTTCTAAAACGAACTAAGTACAAGGTTTTGCCAATTGTGCAAGTAAACTCTGAACTGTTGCAAAGACGAAATGTCAACATATTTTTTTCTTTTTCTTAAAATTACAAAGAACTAGTCATATCATTTGTATATAGAAACCTAACCGAACTTTGCACAGTCTTCGTACATATTTTTTGTCTACTTGCTATGGCAGCAGTGTTGGTAATCTTAACTACAAATTTCAGCCCCCCCCCCCCAAAAAGCTGAATTCGATCTTGTTATACCGTTGTTAGTTAACTTAGCTGTTCTAAGATCCAGCGCTGAACTTCAGACCATTAAATGTTGCCATATTTTTATATATTGAAGTTTAGGTCACTTTCTTCAACTTTTCAAGGCATTAAGGAGCCGGGGAACCACTTGACAGCAGAAAAATTTGGGTTAAACCCAAACTGGAACAAATACACTTGACAATGAAATTGATGCTTTGTTATCTTTAAAGACAATAAAATCGATCAAATTTAAGAGAGAAAAGTTCATTTGCTCAACAAACAAAATAAAATTGCAGGAAATCCTTAGCCATCAATAAAATGATTGGTCACAAAATAATAGATTACTAACCAGATCCAGCAACACCAACGGTGGCAGCACCAGCACCAATAAATTTTGCAGCTGAGTCAATATCTCTTTGAACAGCAGAGGTTTGAAGGCTTCTTGCCTGGGTAGCCACTGGGGCTTCAACAATAACCTTCTGGGAGAGAACAGCACTACTGACTGGCCTCAAATAAGCCTGGGAACCTTGGCTGACCTACACAAAAAAAAATCAGACAAGAGTTCTAAAGACAATTATTATGCAGACATGGCTTATTGCCTCATTAGCATTATAATGCCAACAGCAAGAATACCCATTTATGATACATACTTGTCTGAGGTTTCATTTAATACAAACATTTACCAATTAGTTGTTCTTTTTGCAAGTCTTAATGAAGCAGAAAATTGACAGACAAGAAGGAAAATGGAAGAATCAAGAGTATTTTATGAGACTTGAAAGAGTCCTCAGAGTTTGAAGGGACCTCTTGCAGATGTCTCTTAAAATCTTTAATTTTAGGCAGGGAATATCTTCCTATCAAGAACAGTTTCTCAGAATACTTTTCAGATGAGCTTTAATCATTTTCATGGCTGTTTAAAGTGTGAATTGTCACTGCCAAAAATATAAATAATGACTAACATGATTTATTCATAGGTAAACCTAAACAACAGTTAATATGTACCAACTGTAGATACGTTACATCCCCATCTAAGTTACTGTTTCTAGTCATTTTAATTAAGTTCATTTGAGATCGTTAGCCATTTTTATTCAAAATATTATAATGTGGTTGTTGTCCTTTCACTTCTTTGCATTTCTTCCAGCTTCTTCCTTTTCCCTCGATAATTTGTCTTCTCTCTCACATTTTTCTACAAAATTCAGTTAATATATTTTAGATAATAATTATTTTCTGATGTGCTACAACTATCACAACCCTCAGTCACCATGAAGGGCATATAAAATCCATTGTTATTGAACATTCAATTAGACTAAGAAGTTGATTCACGAATAAATATTGTATCAAAATCATAAAAAAATGTGGTGCTAAACCATTACTATTAGGCACTGTTATCACATCATCAGCCATAGCCCTTGGGCCTGTCAACCATAGCAAAAATATGTTTGAGGTGTAATTCAATAAAACTATAAACAAGACGATATTCTTGGTTACTTAAAGCGTATTGCAGTATTAAGATTACAATGAATCTTCAGAACAATATACCCCTAGAAAATGGGAGGTGGAGTGGAAAGTGTATTAATAGGAAGCTGTTTTTTAAGCTGAAGTTTGATACTTAAATCCAAAAAGCATGTACAGTGGATTTTTCAGTATTGTCTATTTCAAAACGAAAGAATTTTGTTTCATTCCAACTTTACCTGTGAGTATTCTCTGATATAATGCCCAATCCATTGTTTCTTTTGATAACAATGTTGACAGAAAAAAAAAAAAAAAAAAAAAAAAACAATGACAGAAAAGAGAACATACCACTTCATTATGACACGGAAAAACTAAACTTACACTGACAGAGAATGAATCAAATGCTATACAGTCAACAAAAAATGAACCACACATGAATTATCTGTTCTGGCAACAGATTGCATAAGACAGATGGAGTTAAAATCTAACACAATGCGAACAGTTTGATATATTATCCAAAATAAAACAAGTATTATTACATACTTAAATGTGAGTGACAAAAGTAAAACTTTCAGCATTCAATTTAAAAATAAAGCTAATTGATAGCTCGGGCTAATCAAATTGATAATTTGAGCTTTCAAATTTCACCTTGAAGTATTTTAAATACGAAATAAAAATACAACGAATTTTTTTTAAGCTGCCCTAATCAAGATAGATATGAATTACTTACAGCAGCACGGGTGGCAATGCGGGCAATGGTGTACATTTTGGTATATTTTGACCTAAAAGAGAAATATGAATCAATTTTGGATTTTTGCTCAAAATATAGAACAGAAACTAAAATAAGATACATTTTATTTAAAAGTTCACTGCATTAAACCAGATTCTATGATACTGATATTCTAAAAAAGAGGTGTTTCTTTCCTCTAGAGGAATATAAAAACACAGATATTAATTTTTTTATAATTTAACATATTAAATCATGAAATCATTCTTATGCTTAATAAAGTCCATAAAACAGGATCAAAATCTGATTGTTGCAGATGTTCTACCTGAAGCAAGCCTAGAAACCTTTTATATTTAGCCATATGATGTCCCTGTCTAACCATAATTGCAGCCACGCAAAATATAGTTCACTTTGATTTGGTAGGATCATTCCCAATTTTAGTCTTATTGACCTTTGTTAAAGATTAAAAAAGAAGAAAAGATAGCTTTCTCAACCTGTAAGCAAGGAATAACGTTAAAACTTAAAACAGACAGAAATTATCACATATGCGAAGGAAGTTACCCCCCTTGGTAATACCTTAATCTTTACACTAAAGTTTTTTTTTAGTGATTATAAAAGAAGTATTAATCCTAATTAAACAACCCTTGTGATTCAGGAGTCATTTTTAAAGAACCGGGACAAAATTCAAACTGTAGTGTAGACAGGAAGGTATTGACAGGGGGGCAACCCCCTCATACATGTAATAATTTCTACTTGTTCAAAGTTTTAATGTTGCTCCTTACTTTCAGTTGAAAAAACATGTTTTTTTATATTTAATCTCTGATCATTTTTTAAATCATGCTGGGAAATCTGACTCCCCCTCCATAGAAAATTCTCTCCCATCAAAAGATCCTCCCATGTAACCCCCCCTCCCCACGAGTAGAATCCCCCTGGAAACGTCTCTATATTTCCCAATGGCAATAACCAATACTAGATGTAAGCAATGGGCAAAGTTCATAGCTTGCAGCCCTTCCCCCAGGGACTGTGGGGGGTTAATTCATCCTCAAAGACATAGTTATTAGATTGTTGACAAAGTTGAACAAAATCGGTATATCAAGCTTTGATTGGGCGACTTTGGGGGAAAAAGAGTGTCAGAGGGGGACTAGCTGCCGTTCAATATTTTTGGTCACTTTAAAAGGGCATTAAAACTTTTAATTTCCAATAAAATGAGCCCCCTCCTGATCTTCTTCTATGATCACTGGTTTAATATGATTACCCCTGACAAAAAAAAATAAAAAAAATATGACACGGCTTATTTAGTTGAGATGGGAGGGGCCAAAATTCTTTAAAGGCAATGAAAAGCATTAGGAGGAATGACATTTTTAGCCATTGACCATGCTATTTCAAAAGATCATAAAATAAGGAATCAAGTGACATTACTTTATTTTATTATCATGTTTCCTTTAGAAGCAGCAAGCCAATAAATCTGAAACCATGATTTGTTTTTTCTTGAAGGAGAAGGTAGTAGTGGCTGGTAGATGGTTCAATGAGAGTATCAGTAAATTTATGACAGAAATCCGACAGAAAAAAAAGATGACACATCAACATGTTATGTTGACAACAGCAACTTGTTGATGCAACAATTATATACAGGAATACTGGTCAAAAATGTGAGATAAAACATTAATTAGTACCTATATTTATCATTTTTCAACTAATATTTATCCTTAGGTGTCATTTTAAGTGACTTTCCTAGTGTGTTAATTTACCTACCTTGACTTTGAAGTTAGTCATTATTTATTTTCTATTCGCAAGAGAATTCATCCTTTGTGGTCAATTTTTAATTAAAACTAATTCTCCTTTTATTTCAGCAAACGATGGCTTTTCACTTAAGACTATTCAGCCCTTTTCCTTTTGACTCACTCTGTGAGATGAACAGAGCTACTGAATTGGTTGCTTCTTATTTATCTTGAATCTGCTCGGATTTCTTTCAGAAAATCTTTTGATTCTAGGAGTTGAAATATAAGAAGATAAACACTGAGTTCTAAGCTCTGTGTGCAGGCATAATCAGACTCCTAGCCAATAACCAGATTTTGTGGTGTTTGAAGCACTTCACAGTTTACATTGCAGGATACACTGTGCAGACGTTAGCATATTACATTCAAATAGGCAATGGTCAATTGTTTCATTTTTTAAAATTACAATACCTGCAAAGAAGGTAAGAGGTTCTGATATGAAAACACCTGAAAATTTTGCCCATTTGAGCCAGACCAAATTCTATGATAAATTCTAGAAAGATACTTACAGGGGAAGGGCAATAAAACTGGATTATTCTTATTTAACAATACCTCTGAAAATCATGTCTGAGACTTTAATCTACCCCAGGTGCAATTGACAGAGGGTTATGCCTTAGAAAAAGGAGCTGGTCATATTAACCCATTTCTTGCATGCCTACAAGATCACTCTTATACCACACAGTTAATTCTCCAACTATGTATCCAGATAGGCAAACCCCAACAGTTTTGAACTTGTATTAGTAAGAGACCCAGAAACAATTGTATCAAGCCTGAACTGCCATTTGGAGCAAGTGATCATATTACAATTGCTTGCTGGCTTAGACTGTTTCCTAAGAAAAATCAGTATGGGTATATGAATTACAACCAAGTTTGGTGAGAATTATCAAGAGAATGCAGATCCTGAATCACAAAGTATAGTGAAAGAGATTCTTGTACCATCTTGTGACAAGCATACAACAATTACATGGATCTGTAAGCCATGAACCCTTCCTTTTCTCACCTGTGATATTAAACTGGCAATCCAAAATAGGAAAAAGCTGTGGAAGAAATATAAAGATATGCCAACACAGGTAAATTATGATAGCAACTCCATAATAAGGCTTGACTGCATTCACAGAAACTTACAAGAGAGTATGAAGCAGCAATTGCAGATGCTTCCAAATCCAATCCCTAGAAATTTTGGAGGTAGGCTTCCCTGCAATTACCTGAAAGACACTCAGTAACTGAGCTTTCTGTTGATGGAGTATCTATTACCAGCCCTAAAGAAAAAGCTGAGGCACTGAACAATCAGTTACAAAAAGCCTTCACTACCCCATATAGAGATCCACATCTCAATCAACCTAAGTATATAGTTGATAAACCAATGTCACCAATGACCATCAGTAGACAAAAATGAGGCTAGACTGAAAAATCCAAACTAGAATAAATTTCTAAATTTCACAGAGCCCCTAAATAAAGAAATCCCAGTAGACCTCATTCACCTAGATTTTTGCAAAGCATTTGACAAAGTATGTCATCACTGACTACAGGCAAAATTAATTGCAATTGGGGTAAGCCACAAGGCTGTTGAGTGGGTGATGATATCCCTGGAAGATAGAAGGCAGAGTGTAAAGGTGAATGGAAAAAATGGTCAGGTATTTTCCTCAGATAGTACTGAAGTGGAAAGTGCAGTCCCAAAGGGAATGATCCTTGGTCCATTAACATCTATATCACAATACCTCACCATCTGTCACAAATAAAATTAACCTGTATGCCAATGATTCAAAAATCATAAGCCCTGCAAAAGAAAAACAACCAAAGAGCAAGCCTTATCACAAGCTAACCTAGACAAACTCTGATTGGGCAAAACTCTGGATGTTAGAATTCAATACTAAGAAATGCAGGACAAGTCATTTTGGTGCAAAGAATATGAGAGGTCAAGTGACATGTGCGGAATAGATTGTGTTGGGCAAATGATTGGTCCCTCCCAGACTGAAAGAGACCAGGATAAACTTGTGGATGATGAATTGCATTTTGACCAATGTGCTCAGTCAGTTGCCTCCAAAGCACTCCAGACCCTGGGAATTGCAAAAAGAACATTCCACATTAGGCTGCAAAAGCTGATGTCAAAGCTATACAAAGGACTTGTTTGACCATAACTAGAATTCGGTATGTGTATGGCAACCTCATTAATAAAGGCAACAAGAAAAACTAGACAGTGTACAAAGGTGAGCAACTAAATCAACAGAGGGTTGTAAAAGCCTGGATTACCAATTGGACAAAGATTGGTTACCCAAGCCATGACTTCAAGAATGGGATGCAGCCAACACATTGACTCAACATCTTGACTAACCAACATCTACAGGATAATTCCTCATTCACAGGACAATACAATTTAAGGTAATAATTGCTTTTTTTTATCCTTTGATAAACTTTTATATTCTTTGTGTTATAAATGTTAAACTTTGTGAAATAGAAGTCTTGCTCAATTAGGCACAAGGGAGTGTTTGAACTTCATACCTTTCCAAATCCTGATTTAGAAGATTCAAAAATAATTTTTTAAGTTTAGGAAGAAATCTTCCAAATGACTTGAAATACGGCTAAAAAAATAGGAATGGCATTTTAAAAACTAAAGCCCATAAAAAGGAGAATTAACCGAAGTTAAGGCTAAATGTTTTTTTTTTCTTAGCTAGGTAAGCTATTAACCTACAATCTATGTAATCTTCTATGCTGTGGGAATATAGAAAGAGCACATATTTTAGCTTGATAACACCTACCCATAGTATAATTTAAGCACTTAATGCATTCCTGAAAAATTTATTATTTTCTTATTCAAGTAGGTATTGTTTTGCATTATAATGTGTATGAGAAAGGTATAGCTGTTGATGAAAAAATGCTTGAACCTCATATAACCCTATTTTTTTTTAAAGAAATTAGTGCGTTTGAGATCTTACATATTTTGACAGAAACAAACACTAAGAGCTCTGATCTTACTTTTGAAGCCATTTTTTGTAAACACCTCTCTTTACTACACTATGATCAGAGGAACTTCAATGAGATTATCATCAATGTTGGCAATTTTTTTTGCTTAAATAAGTGAGCTGTCAGGTTCTAGCAGTTAAATAAAAAAAAGGCTTGTATCTCTAATCCTCCTATTTCTAAGGTTAAAAATTTCATAAAAGAGAAGTTCACACGCTACCCAGATTAACCTAGCAATTTTTTTTTTGGTGATTATGATTTGAGTCTATCTTTTATTTTATATGGGTTTAGAAACCCAATTCTAATCATTTAAAAAGGTTTTTGAGCCATAATCTAGTCTAAGTTGATTAGTATATTTGTCCAACTTTTGACAATTTCATTAAAACTTCCCAGTCATAGGCTAAATCATAATTTAGCAATACTGTAAGACTCAAAATCTTTTCCTTGAGTACTGAGCAGGCCTACTTCATATCTAAGTTGAAAGTTTTGCTTTTACAACACAGTGAAAGCAGTGGAGATGATAATTCTCAAGGTTGTTTTCAAGTCACAATTTTAGCCCAGGAAACATTCCTGAAAGTTTCATTTACTAGACTTAACCAGTAAATTTTCAAGACAGAAAAAATAGTAAATTTGTACTTTTTCATAAAATTTAGTTAGGAATAAATCGAATACATAGCTTGACGTTTTTTACGCCCTTCTAAACATAATCACTGTTTATGGGGTATATTCAATTTTGAACCCTTAATGGGGTCTCAAAAGGTAACTTGTGATGGCTTGTAACTTTGTGTGTTAGTTTATAAAAGTAGGCAAAAACTAGTTATAGATATTAGTGTCAAATGAGCCCTGCAACAACTCAATGATGTTTCAGTGCCCTGCTAACAACAAAGAAAAGAAAAACATATCAGAGCTACCTATGCAACAATGTGATTTTCCTAGTTGTTTATGGTGGGGGCAGTAAGTTTCCTGTTTAGAAGCTTTCAACAACAATGATCCTAATGCTGGGTATAAGTCTAGAATTGGGGCTGCTGAGAAGGAAACAAGTAAAAAAAAAAAAAAAAAAAAAAAAAAAAAAAAAAAATAGTTCATAACATGCAGGATAACTGTAGTTAACATTTTGACTGCAGTTCCACTATACTTTACTTCCAACCTCTCCTAATGCAAATACATAGCTCAGGTTACATATTTCTCCTGTGTTTTTTTGGGTTCTTGATTTTTTTGAAGTTGGTTTAATTTACAATTAAACAGGTTGAAACAAGGATGATGCATAGCTACATGCATGAAAAATATGGGTAAAATTCTAGTTAATTGACTTCTTGCTATCTCGGAAAGGGTTTAGGTTAGGAAAATGAAACTTTCAGGGATGGGTCTACAGGCCAAAGTATGTCCCAGGAAGGTATTTTAAAGTACCCACCTCCACTCCTTCTCCCTCTAGAGGGCCCTGAAATTTGCCTACATGACAGGTCTATATACCTATTGAGATTTTGACAAAACCAACATTTTACTTTAATTTTCAGTTACTAGTTGCTTTTTCTCTGCCTTTAGTTCTGAAAAAGCAATTCCTGTTATTTGTGTAGAATTTTGAGCCATATCAATGTTTTTTTATTTCAAAATTGAGGAAATGTATTTACATATCTTTAAAACCTTACAAAATGGAATTCAGCAAAGTTATGAAGCTGAAAACAATTTTGTTGTACTTCAATTAAGCAGAAGATCTATTTTGCAAGATTTCACTTTTATAACACACATATTTTTAAAGGTCATCAAAGGTCAGGGCCCTCTAGAGGGAGAAGGAGTGGAGGTAGTAGCTTCAAAATACCTTCCCGGGACAAACTTTAGTATGTATATTCAACCCTGAAAGTTTCATTTTCCTAACCTAAACCCTTTCCGAGATAGCAAGAAGTCAATTAACTAGAATTTTACCAAAATATGTAACTTGGGCAATATTTTTGGATGGGGGGGGGGGGGAGGCAAGTGAAGCTGTAGTGGAAATGTGATAACTATAGTTCTTCTGTACACTCTGAAGTAACAACTGTCTTTTTCTTAACTTGCTTCCTTCTCAACAGCATTAGTTCTAGGAACACCCAATGGTGTAGCCTACTTTATTTTATGCTGTGAGGGATTTTAAGCTCTTATTAAAAATTCCTGCAAATGTCATCATCTTGGAAAATAATATCATCTTTGAGGGTCTGTAAACAGCTTAAAATTGATTTTCTGAGTTGTACAATTATTAGCAGATGTTCAGAAACAGCATAAAAAAGGCATCAAGTGGTATATTCACCTTATGGGTCTATTAGGTTAGTAATATAATTTATTAGACTGTTATAGGCCCCTTTAAAAGCTCAATAAAAGTTTGACCCAAGACAATTATTATAGTCTAGTCAGAAAGACCATAAGAAAGGTGTCAAGTGAAAAATTCACTGTCTTCCCAGCTAAATAATATACAAAACTAGAAAAAAAATCCTCATCAACAATTTTAAGCCTACTCCTTGTTTTGTCCAAATCTGACTTTTAAGGTGCTAGGGACTGGAACATCACCTTAAATTAAGAATAAGCCATAGTTCACATTCGCAATGAATCCTGAACTATGAACAGTTTCTGAAAGACTTTATTCAAACCATAAATATAGCCTAGAATCTGTATCCCAGTGATAGTCTATCATTTAGTAAGATTTACTTAGTTTCTAAGATAATCCACAGAAGACGCAATTGTCTACTTTCAATCATTTACACAAACAGAAGATAACTAGGCATTGGTAACAAGATCAATGTGAAAACCGAGAATATGAAAACTTTAAATACCAAAAGAGAAAACAGACAAACTTTAGAACTAATATATACGATCTTCTGCTAAAGTAAAACCAAGTAAAGTTTAACACATACCAGTCAGTCCCAGGTACACAATAAATAAGATTACTTAGGATAAAATACCTTCGGTTCTCTGATTGATTCTCCAAGCCAGCTGATTTCTAATTTTTTCTATCAGGGGGAGGAGCTAAGATAAATTTAAAAGATTTATTTAATAGTTTTTAAACTTCATAATTCAAAAGGACATGACTTTTAAAATTGTAATATGATAAGTGTTTAATTTTAAAAAATTATATATTAGCTTATATCTTTTCAAAGATTGATTGCCTTATTTTTTGGAAGAAATAGAATAGTACAAACCATGTGACAAATGCGAGCATCATTTTTATCACTCTCATGCAAGGGAACCTGCAGGATAGTTAGGATGGCTGTGTTTTTAGTGAACGTGTGTAAATTTCAGGGTTGTGGGCAAGAGTTCCCAAGCCTAAGTGGGTTGATACAGCATATAGAAGAATGTCATATTATGAGTAAGCAACTGTATTATAAGCTACTTCCCTGGTTTGCTGATAGAAGAGTTCAAAAGGAATGTTTGGAACAAACTCCATAGCTTTGCTTTTGTGGTGGAATGTTGGTTTGGTAGCCTAATTATGTTTGTAGTTTCAGTGTATGTTCTGTTCTAACTGTATACTTTAATTGGTATTAGTAAAGTGGTTGGCTGCCTCAAGGGAAACAATAAAATTCTGCAAACTACCTTAGGCCTTAAAATACTTGCTTATTTTAGGTTATTCCCAACAACATGTTATTCTACCCCTATCCTCCCTAATGTGCAAATATGTAGTCCACATTATTTTTCTATCTTTGGATTTTGCACTTGCATAATGCTATTGATGGTATTCTGTAAATAAACTTAACAGCAAACAGATGTCATATATTTGTACATTAGGATAGGAGGAATGGGGGTTTACTAAAGTGAAGTGGTTCAGGAATGATATAAGTAAGGGTATAAACCTAGAACTGGAGTTGTTGAGAAGGAAACATGTCAAGAACATGATTCATACTTCATGCTATGCAGAATAATTACAGTAACCACATTTTGATTAGCCTATTATTTTACTTTACTTACCCCAATCTTTGGTAAATGTTTAGTTTTTCATATTATTGACCTACAAATAAATTGATCACACCACTAGATGTCTTTTTTATGCTCTTTCTCAATAAAATAATTTCTTTCCTTGCAAATCCAATTTTAAGCCTTTTTAGGATACTTGAAATTAATAATCTTGTTCTATATTTTTGGACATAAACATGGGTTATAACATTTAGTTCAAACTTACTATTTCATTATAAATCATTCTGTAAAAGTTGTATATTTGCAAACACTGATTTATCAAGATTAAGTTGATTTAAAAAAATAAAATATCTACTATGTTTTCTTCTTGTTCTGCTAGGCCACTTAAAACTGCTGTTTCATCTATATGTAAAAAAAAAAATATATATCAAAGCTGACAGAAGAAACATGGCAGACAGAAAAATGGGGAAATTATTTTGAATATTTTAAGTTTATCTTAAGTTTAAAGCCCTTTTCCACCTTATTTGGGTATTGTTTGTTATTATTAGGGTATGTATGTTCTATCCTAATTCAATAGTTGCTTCTTGGTAAAATTACATTTTGAGTCCCTAAAGGGCTCAAAACAGCATATAGTAACCAAAAGTTTAAAAATGTGTTTCTTATAAAACTGACTAGTAAGAAAAAATTGCCATTTGTAGCTGATTTGGGAAAGGTAATTATTATTTTCTTTAGTCTAAATAGTAAAACATTTTTTTGAAAACAAATTTATAGGATTAAAAAAAAAAATCCTACAAACCCCTGAGAAATGACATCAGATTAGCTGTGCAATCATTTTCAAGAGGTTTCAGGCTTTTTTCAAAAAATTCCTATAAATCTGTTTTCAAAATAACATTTTACTATTTAGACTAAGAAAAATAATAATTACTATTCCTGAATTAACTGCAAATGGAAATTTTTTCTCACTTGACAGTTTTTTTTAGAAACATGTCTTTAACTATCTTGAAAAATCTTTAGATTGCTCCAAGCTGCAATTTAAGGTAAACTTTTGGTCACTATGGAATGTTCTACCCTTTAGGTCCCCATCAAGGCTCAAAAATGGAATTTTCCCCAGAAAAAAAAATTGAACTGTAAAGAGCATAAGAAAAGGCACCAGTATGTACTCGTTTTCATCTTAGGTAAATTGTGTTGAAAACTGGAAATTTACCAAAAAATTTGGCTCTATCCTGCTTTCTAAGCCTATAATGAGAGAAAGGGTGAGGTGGCTAGGACACATTATGCAGATAAGAGCAATATTGAATTGGGTGGGAGGGTGTTATAAAGAGGGATTTTAGAGAAAATCTGGAACTTATTAGCTGAAAAAACATCTTTAATACAAATTAACTTCATACCTGGGTAAACTTACTGTGGGTTAACCATACCTGAAGTAACATTCTAATAAAATGAAATTAGTACATTAATATTGCTTATTTTACACTCTTTCCAAATAACATGAGGGCTTCTGACAATACATTTCTTTGTTGTTTTGAATCTTGAAATGTCTTTGTTAAAAAGAGGTTTGCTACATTCTTGATACAATGAAATCCAAAGAAGCCTGAGTGATTAATATAGAATTGCAGATAAAAATATTATTTGAAATGATTTAAAATGCGGATAGCGTTGGAAGGAAACATGATAATCTGGTTAATAGAAACATGATACATATTATAAAATAAGAATTTTATTGTTTTAGGATTTCAAGCCCAATCAGAGCTTTTATCTGAAATTAAAACAAAATAGAGTATCAAATCTCTAGAACCTCATAAATCAGGATTCAGTAAAGGCACAAGGCTTAAAACACTCCTTGTGCTTCTTTTGATTAGTACATGTATTTTTCATGGTTTCATAAAGGTTATTTTGGAGGGGTAATGGGGGGGATGTAGTTACTTCAAAATATCTCTTGGTGGATCTCTAAGGCTCTGGATTCACTCCTTAAAGCTTTAGGCACCTTTCTCAATGACTTTCCCAGAAAGAAAAAATCCCTTGCTCAGAATTTACCATGTTACGCGGTTTTGTGTATGACACAGGACTAAGGTGATAAGACACATTGCCATGATAGCAGACATCAAGTTTGGAAATAATGTTGATATGGGAATCAAATGGTAGACTGTGTAATGTTACCTTCAGAAGAGCCTATAGAATGTTATCATGTTTTGTTTTGCTGTGTGCTGATTTTTTTTTCTTTTTTTTTAGATTAACTCTTGATTCTATTAGGCTTAGGTCAGCTTTGAAAAAAAATCCAAAATATGTTCCAAAATTCAAGTATGATTAAGGATCATTAATTGTTATTACCTTCAGTCTTAAATGATATGGAACAACAAATTTTAGCCTTTAAAATATTTATAATAGATCTACACAAAAAAGGGCTAACGTTGTTGCAAGCTCTGCACTTGTAATTTTGTGTTATCTGAGAACAAAAGTAACAACAAATAATTGTTTGTCATTAATGATAATTGGGTTCTGGAACACAGTCTTAGATCCCAATTCATTTGTTAAGGTTAATTCTTGGGTTAAATTATATAAGAAAAAAAAATGAAATACACAACTAGACACTATTCAATGCTCTTCCAAATGTAACCAGTGCCAGCCCCCCTTCCTCCTTACCAAGGGCAGATGTAATCCTTTATTGTATAGAAAGTTTGCTGTTCTTTTTTAAACTATTTTTCCAAATTAGATTTATTTGGCATTGTGAACAAATTGCTGATGAGAAACAAGCACAAAAGATAGTATATTTTTGATTTTCTTCATTAATTCGCAAGCCAAAGGATGACCATATCATTCAATGGATCTTTTCACACTCTTTCTGAGCATACTAATTGCAACAAAAAATGAAGCAAAGAAAAAGGGGGCTCTAAATTTTGACAAAGCAGTGAACAAAAAATTAAATATAAAAACAAAACTACACTTTAACTTAAAAAAATTAAAATAATCTGAATGCTTCAGTCCCACGTCCGGGAGCCTTTCTGAACAGAACAAAAATTACAAACAACAAAAAAGAAGAAAATAATGTTTTTTTTTAAAACCACAGCAACTAAACACACGAAAAAAAAAGAACAACTCACATTATAAACAAAACTCCCAGCACTGATGGTAATAACTTAAGACAAACACCAAATTAAATGTTTGTAATGAAACTCTGTGTTCCTTTCCTCTGCAACAATTGGTGTATAAATGGGAATCTATTAAAAGCGAAAATTTTATTTACTTGAACAAAACAAAAAAAGGTCATCAGCCCCCAGGTCCATTACCCTTAAAGAACCCCTACAGGTTAATGAAACAAATTTATGAATTATAAATTGAATGGTTTTTTTTCATTTGCAGTCTGTTGACTTCTCACAACATTGACCTTACTTTGTCTTTCGTTCGCAAGGTTATAATTTGTTACAGGACAATTATGTAAATCACTACTTGTTGAAGTTTTTAACTGGTCTTTATTTAAACTATTATAAATTGAATTTATCTTAAAATCTCCATCATCTCTATTAATGCTAATACCCCCATATTATTTCTATAATTTCTGTGAAACTTTGTAAAAGTCCTACATACATATCGTCAATTTTATTTGATCAGACAAAAAATGGTTGATATGTCAATCAGCTATTAAATGGAATATATGCAATTATTATTGCAGTTGCCAGTTTTTTTGCTCTTTAAGCAATTTATTTTTCATACTACAGGTTTTTCATATTATATTTTCCAGACTATTCTCAATTTTTTATTTTTACTATTCATACTCTATTTATTTTTCATACTATATTTTCATACTGCAGTCTTGTCAAATATATTATTTGATTATTAAAGCAAGTCTGATTTCTAACAGCGATTTCTACACAGCTTCAAACTTCTGGTTTTTGTTTTACGGTTTTTGAATTGATGTAATCCCTTGTCAAAATATATACAAATATTATTGTAATCACCAGTTTTTATCCATTAAGCAATTTAATTTAAACTTTTCCATGCATGAATATCTTCAATTTTTCACATAAATGTGACAACGTTATTGCAATGATGTAATCTAGATCATCTATTTGGGCCAGAATATCCCAGGATACAAATTTTTCTGAAAAAAGGAAATACTGTATCTTTTTGAAGATATTTGATTGTTCAAGTAAGTCCGATTTGTAACAACAATTTCTACTAAGCTTCGAACTTTTGGTTTTCATTTTTAAGGTTTTTGAATTGTTGTAATCCCTTGTTAAAATACATGCAAATATTTTTGCAATTACCATTTTTTGCTCTTAATGCAATTTAATGTCTTTTCATGCGGAGATCTATTCAAAGATATTTAATTATAATAGGAAGTCCAATTTCTAACAACGATTTCTACTAAGATTCAACCTTTTGGTTTTCGTTTTTCTAACCGCGTGAGTCTTTGCTTTTCGTTTCCATTTTTGACTCGCTCAGATTCTCAATGTTGCTTGTCTTCTAACCGTGCGTGTCTTTGCTCTTCATTTTTATCTTTGACTCGGTCAGATTCTCAGTGTTGCTTGTCGTCCAGCCGCTTGTGTTTTTGCTCTTCATTTTCATTTTTGACTCGCTCAGATTCTTGGAGTTGCTTGTCTTTTAACCACATTTGTCCCTCTTCTTTATTTTTGATTTTGATTACTTCAGACAATTTATCAATGACCTTTGCTTTAACTGCCTCTATTGGTCTTGTCTCATTTGATGGTCAGTTTGTTTTTCACTCATCGTGAAATTAATTTGTTTGGGCTGTTCTCTTGGTGTTTTCACGTTTAATAGAGTTTAGGGGATTCCAAAGAATCATTATTTGTAATTAATGCAAATTTTCGTTTTTTAGGCCTTCCTAAAGGCATTCTATAGCTGGTTACGTCCAAGCCTATAGGCCTTATTCACGTAAACAAAAAACCAATTTTCAAATTGTCAGGTATTTTAATAATTGGAATTAAAACACAACAACTATTGCTCAGATATCATTTTTTGCAGTGTACATAGTAACTTCAGCGATTCTAAACTGAACTTAAAAAAAATTTCAACTGTTTTTATGTCTTAAATTCTTTCCATTTGCAATTTTGTATGTGTCATAGATATAAAAACGATACGTTCACTCTTGTGGTGCGGGGGGGATTATGGCATAACTCATCAAACTTTTGGTTTTCTTTTTTTATGGTTTTTGAATTGTTTAGATCTCATGTCAAAATACATGCAAATATTTTCTTTTTTATTACTTGGTTTTTAAGCTTTTGGTTTTCTTTTTTAATATGTTTTATAATTGTTGTAAAATTTCGAATCATCATTTGTAATAATTGCGAATTTTATTTTTATTTTTTTGGCCTTTCTACTGTCATTATATAACTGGTTACGTTCAAAACTGAAAGTTGAATCACGTAGCTAGTGGATTTTATCTGACAAAAAAAAAATCATTTTCAATTTTTCAGGCATTTTTCTAGTTTTAATTAAAACATTAAAAGTATTGCTCAGGCACCGTAAATATTTTTGCAGTTTACATAATAACTTTGGCGATTCTGAACTGAACCTAAAAATATTTTAACCTTTTTTCAGCTCTTAAAAAGAAACTGTTTATGCATATAAGAAAAGAAATTCGGTAATGTTTTTTCAACAGCGATTTCTACTAAGCTTCTTACTTGGTTTTCTTTTAAGGTTTTTGACTTGTTGTAATCCTTTGTAAAAATATATACAAATAATTTTGCAATTATCAGTTTTTTTTCTCTCTTTACGTAATTTAATGTCTTTATACTGAGGCTATTCAAAGATTATTACCGAAGTATAATTTCTAGCAACGATTTCTACTAAGCTTCAAACTTTTTAAATAAATAATTTTATTGCCCATTACAAGTAGACATGAAAAACGTCTAGTAGCTTCAAAGAGACTGTGCTTATAATCAAGTGCTGAAGCCAACCAGTGCTTTCATCTCATTACAATCATTAAGGGGTCACACAAATTATACTTAGCCAAAGTTCTAGCGTTACGTGTCCAGGGGGGTAAGCCCAAAGTATACTTCGCATACTTAAAGAAGAGGGATCTGATACGTTTCTTATCCCTATCAGTAAAAATAATCCAAAAGGTGAAAGTGCTAGCAAGTTAGGGGATACATAAGCATTATGTAAACGCGAGCAAATGTTATGGTTTAATATTTAATTTTTAATATTTTAATTATTTAATATTTTAATTTAATTTAATATTTTAATTATTCATATATAAAACATGCATTAATTAAAAAACGTTCAGAAATTAAATAAAAAACGGGTTTTTTAAACTGAAAGTAAGGAACGACATTAAAACTTAAAACGAAAAGAAATTATTTCGTATATGAAAGGGGTTTTCCCTCCTCGACGCCTCGCTCTTTACGCTAAGGTTTTTTTTTTATTGTTTTAAAAAGTAGAGTTGTCACAAAGAGTCAAACTTTAGCGTAAAGTGCGAGGCGTTGAGGAGGGGACAACCCCTTTCATGCTCGGAATAATTTCTGTTCGTTTTAAGTTTTAATGTCGCTCCTTACTTTCAGTTTAAAAAACATGTTTTTTTTTATTTAATTGGAGGCACAGCGCAGCTGTGCAGCTCATCAGCATAATTTAATACTGAAACATCAAGTCCGCGATAAATACAACTAGTGATCGTATGCGGCTGCGCCTCAAGGACGCTATTATTATAAAGAGGAGGAGAGGTAATAGCACCTTGACGAATCCCTTTTCGTACAGGAATCGTACTCTCAGACAAAACAAAACCCCATCAACAGGTACCGTAATTTTAACATGGAGCTTTCTATACATACTTCTAAAACACGCTACAATGGAATGATCAAGACCTCGAGCCAGAGCCAGAAGTAGCAAATGCGAGTGTATGCTAGAGTCAAAAGCTCGACGCACGTCATGGCTACCAAAGCTAGGAGCTCCCCAAGCTACCTCGATTCAATTAAAAGATTTGCAATAAGGCTATGGATATGATCTCTGCTTACAACCTTTTTAAATCCGAACTGTGAATCCGGGGAATAACAACATACGTTTACATCATTAACTAGCTGGGACCAGACGGCTTCGCCACCTGGCCCCACTCGCGGCACGCGGCAGGCTTCTATATATGGATTATCATATGTATACACAACGGATATGTGCTAATTTTTAACTGCGTAAAACCTGTGGATATACAACATTCTTCGAGCATGCAACATATAATTGTCCGTGGGAAAAACAATCTGTAATTAGATATATACCGCATTTCTCTATTGATTGCCCTTGAGCTTAGTTCATGGTGATTTCAAATGCTAATCAAATTGGGAATTGCATTCTTTTAAATTGAAAAGGCAGATCCGTTGGAATCATGGGAATACGAAAAATAAGAACAGCCTCACCCTCGGAAGGCCCTTTCAAAATTGTTGCCTCTATTGCGTTTTCCATTTTTTTTATGGCACTTGGTATTAAACAAGTGACATATAGCAATCGCAAATTCTGTCGGTCTGTCTGTCGGTCCCGGTTTTGCTGCTTTAGGCACTTCCAGGTAAGCTAGGACGATGAAATTTGGCAGGCGTATCAGGGACCAGACCAGATTAAATTAGAAATAGTCGCTTTCCCGATTTGACCATCTGGGGGAGGGGGGCCGTTAATTCGGAAAAATAGAAAAATTGAAGTAGTTTTAACTTACGAACGGTTGATCAGATCTTAATGAAATTTGATGTTTGGAAGAATATCGTGTCTCAGAGTTGTTATTTTAAATCCCGACCGGATCCGGTGACAGTGGGGGGAGTTGGGGGGGGGGAACTAAAATCTTGGAAAACACTTAGAGTGGAGGGATCGGGATGAAACTTAGTGGGAAAAGTAAGCACAAGTCCTAGACACATGATTGACATAACTGGAACGGATCCGATCTCTTTGGGGTAGTTGGGGGGGGGGGGGGGTAATTCTGAAAAATTAGAAAAAATGCGGAATTTTTAACTTACGAACGGGTGATTGGATCTCAATGAAATTTGATTTTTAGAAGGATATCGTTTCTCAGAGCTCTTAATTTAAATCCCGACCTGATCTGGTGACATTGGGGGGAAGTTGGGAGGGGGAAACCTAAAACTTGGAAAACACTTCGAGTGGAGGGATCGGGATGAAACTCGGTAGGGAAAATAAGCACAAGGCCTAGATACATGATTGACATAACCGTAACAGATCCGATCTTTTGGAGTACTTAGGGGGGGGGGTTAATTCTGAAAAATTAGAAAAAATGCGGTATTTTTAACTTACGAACGGGAGATCGGATCTCAATGAAATTTGATATTTAGAAGGATATCGTTTCTCAGAGCTCTTACTTTAAATCCCGACCGGATCTGGTAACATTGGGGGGGGGTTGAGAGGGGGAAACCTAACAGTTGGAAAACACTTCGAGTGGAGGGATCGAGATGAAACTCGGTAGGGAAAATAAGCACAAGGCCTAGATACATGATTGCCATAACCGGAACGGATCCGCTCTCTTTGGGGTAGTTGGGGGGAGGGTAATTCTGAAAAATTAGAAAAAATGAGGTATTTTTAACTTACGAACGTGTGATCGGATCTCAATGAAATTTGATATTTAGAATGATATCGTGTCTCAAAGCCCTTATTTTAAATCCCGACCGGATCTGGTGACATTGGGGGGAGTTTGGGGTGGGGGAACGTAAAATCATGGAAAACACTTAGATTGGAGGGATCGGGATGAAACTTGGTGGGAAAAATAAGCAGAAGTCTCAGATACGTGTTTTACATGATTAGAACGGATCCGCTCTATTGGGGGGGGGGGGGTCAATTATGAAAAAATCTTTTCAATCAATGCCTAAAATAAGTTCTGCGATTTTACAGCTCAAGAAAAAGACTTCCCGTGGTCAAATGTTTCTGTTAAATCTTAGAAAATACTTAAAGTGGTGAGAGCACAATGAAACTGGATAGAAAGAATAAAAACCTGTCGAAGATACGTGACTGACATAACCGGACCGGATCTTCTCTCTTTGGTGGAGTTGGGGAAGGGGGGGGGGGTAATTTTGAAAATTGAGGTATTTGTAACTTACGAAAGGGTGACCAGATCTTAATGAAATTTGATATTTAGAAGGATCTTGTGCTTTAAAGCTCTAATTTTAAATTCCGACCAGATCCTGTGACATTGGGGGAGTTGGAGGGGGAAACCGGAATTCTTGGAAAACGGGAAAATTGGGGTATTTTTATCTTACGAATAGGTGATCGGATCTTAATGAAATTTTATATTTAGAAGGAATTCATGTCTCAGAGCTCTTGTTTCAAATCCCTACCAGGTCTTTGACATTGGGGGGAGTTGGAGGGGGAAATCTTGGAAAACACTTGGAGTGGAGGAATCGGGATGAAGCTTGGTGGATAAAATAAGCAAATGTTCTTGATACGTGATTGGCGGAACCGTACTGGATTCGCTCTCTTTGGGGGAGTTGGGGGCAAGGGTTCAGTGATTTGGCGAGTCAGGTGCTTCTGGATGTGCTAGTACGATGAAAATCGGTAGGCGTGTCAGGGACCTGCACAAATTGACTTGATAAAGTCGTTTTCCCAGATTCGACCATCTGGGGGGCTAAAGGGAGAGGAAAAATCAGAAAAAGATAGGTATTTATAACTTACGAGTGGGTTATCGGGTCTTAATTAATTTGATATTTAGAAGGACATCGTGACTCAGAGCTCTTATTTTAAATCCTGACCGGCATTGAGCCTCTTATTTTCCTTTTAATCATATAATTTTGTTAGAGCTCATACCATATGATTTCTTGGCTCTTAGCTCTTTTTGCCTCGTCTCAAGTGCCATATGAGCTCTTGGCTCTTTTTTTTTTTTTTTTTTTTTTTTTTTTTTTTTTTTTTTTTTTTTTTTTTTTTTTACTGCATGTCGCGTGCCGTTGCAAAGGTTTGGCGGGTTAATATTTCGCAACAGTATTATTGGTACGCCTATTTTTAGTTGTAGCATGTGTGGCGGAAACCCTGGGAGACCCAGGGAATTTAAATTTCTGATGGATAGTTAACCGCTTCATTTGATTTCAGAACTGTGTTGACTGACTTGTAAATGACTGCCTGGTCTCGAATCTTGGTCAGAATAATAATGTTGATTTCGTGGACGTCTTTGTTCTTGGCTGCCAGAATAGCTCGTTCACTTAGCCATTTATGATTTTTATAATTGGTTAGAATATTTGGAAATACCTTTTCAACCAAATCATTTTTTGACGTCACTAAATTACAGAATTCAGGAGGCAGTTGTATACGTCCTGAAATTGAGTCAACTGGGAGCTTTCCGTTTCCAATTGCCAGCAACTGATCTGAAAATATTTCACCAGAGTGATCGTTTTGCAATAAATTAGAATTTTTCAGGCAAGCATTCATTTCATCCGCAGGTGTAGATCTAGGAATAACAGGTAATGTTTGCCTGAAATCTCCCGCAAGCAATATTAATGTGCTGCCAAAGGGTTTGAAATTTCCTCGCAAATCTTGCAATGATCAGTCAAGAGCCTCGAGCGATTTTTTGTGTGCCATTGTGCACTCGTCCCAAACAATAAGTTTGCATTGATGCAATACTTTACCCATCCTAGATGATTTGGAAATGTTTCATGTGGGAGTTTCTGTATATTGCATATTCAGAGGCAATTTCAAAGCGGAATGAGCAGTTCTACCACCAGGCAGCATCGTTGCGGCTATTCCGGACGATGCAAGGGCCAACGCTGTGTCATTTTTGGATCGAATTGATGCCAGAATCAATCTTCTTGGAAAAGTTTTGCCAGTACCATCTGGCGCATCCAAGAAGAAAATGTCTCAATTTTGTTTGTTTTATATTTTTTTAGTTTTTTTTTTATCATCGCTATCACTTTCAATTTGTTTGCTTTGCTTTACCTCGGCTTGTCTTTCGTCATTATGAAATACATATCGCCGAACCTTTGTTTTTTAACTGAAATCTAGTAGGCATTGATGACCTTATCCAACTCCCAAACCCAAATCATCATCGCTATCATTTTCAGTTTTGATACGTTTTGATTCTCGCTGTCCAGGTTGATTTTCTTCAAACTGCACGGTTTTGCGTTGCTCCAGTGTTTCGTCCTGGTGTTCAGTTTTTGGTAACATTTGAAACTAATTGAAACTTGGACAAAATTTCGTGTACCTAGCACTCTAAAGCTCAACAATTTCTAATAAACCTGAATACTTATTATTCAATGAATACTTATTATTCAAAAAAATGTATTATTCAATGCTTGATTAAGACAGAGTGGTAGAGAAAATGAAAAAGAACTGAAACCTCTTTTTTTAGTTTTTTTAAATGATTGCTTTTTTGTTTTTTTCTTTTTTTAGATTTTTGATGTTTTCTCAGTTTTCCTGTTATTTTAGTTTTACTTTTTTAGTTTTTTAGTTTCTTCTTTTTTTAATTTGTATTCTTTTTTTAGTTTTTTCCTCTTTTTTTAGTCTTTAGTTTTTTAGTTTTTATCATTTTTCTTTTTAGTTTTTTTTAGTTTTCACCTGTTAAAGTTTTTTTTATTTTTTTTACTTCTTTTTTAGTTTTTATTTCTTCTATATTTTTTAGTTTTTTCTCCTTTCTTGGTTTTTCTTTTTTTAGTTTTTTCTTTTTGTTTTTAGTTTTTCTTTTTTCTTTTTTTAGTTTCTTATTTTTGTCTTTTTTTTCAGTTTTTTTCTTTTTTTCTTTTAGTTTTTTATCTTTTTTTCTTTTTTTCTTTTATAACGGTAAAGATAGTGTAACAGACGGACATACATACAACTCATTTTTATATATATAGATCACAAGCAACTCCATTAATTTACATAAAACAGAAGATGCGGTAATTGGACGGTAAGAACCACATACAGAGGAATCATTACCTTGTTTTAAAACAGCTGTCAAAATACCAGTACTAAAAGAATCAGGAACCAGAGCCGATTTAAAAATAATCTGGTATAGAATTTATATACCAGATACAGAGGGATCTTACCACATACAGAGGGATATTCCACATACAGAGGGATCATTACCTTGTTTTAAAACAGCTGTCAAAATACCAGTACAAAAAGAATCGGGAACCAGACCCGAATTAAAAATAATCTGGTATAGAATTTCTAAATGTATTAATAGACTAATACTCCCGTGCATTAAATGCATTCTTGAGCTGTAAAATCGCAGAACATATTTTAGGCATTGACACTATAAAACCGATACCATGTGAAGTAGAAAGATTCGCATCCAACTCTTGTTCATATAAGAGATCCAGATTTGTATCGGTTAAAGAAAACTCAGTTGCGAAATGTGATACCCATTCAGGCTCACTGGGAAGATCACAAGTAACCATGTCCCCTCTAGTTGCACCTTTTGATTTTACAAATTTCCTCGCAGCACTAAGGTTTTTGAAACAACTTAATGAACTTGTGTGTAGTAAACAGTCGTACATCGTTAACTGCAGAATTTCTAGGTCGGCCACACTCACTCCAAAGTTTATGCCAGAGTTTAGACCGATTACACGCTACAGATAATGCACTATTTTCAGACCATTTAGGAATTTCAGTGCCAACTCGGACCTTACAAGAAAGGACTGCTGAAAATTCAGCACAACACAGTGCATGAGTGATTTCTGCATAATAAATGTTCAATAGAATTTGTTTTTCACTCACCGGTAGGGCTGATTTCTGAATGAAAAGTTGATAGGGAACTTTGATCTTCTTAAGAACAAATCGGTTCGTAGACTCTTCGATATCCTTCGAAGTAGTCTTAACAGTCCATTTTTTAGGTGGTGGCTTGGAGAGAATACCATTTAATTCAACACTGTTCAAAACAGGGAAATGATCAGATGCACAGACACCAAAATCAGCCTGAAAGGGCAAATCGTTTTGGATAACATGTAGATCATTGCAAGCGGCTAGAGATATCTGGGATATAGGAAAACCAGAGTTAGAGAGATCACAGTTAAAGTCACCAATCAAAATGCAGCCTATACCTCTTGAAACACATCCAGTAACAGTATTAGAAAGTTTCGATCAAGTTGTAACAAACTTTTCTTTGGAAACGCTATCTCCGTAGTCAGTCGGCATATAAACTGAAATGACAACTATATTATCTATTTTCACTGCAACGAAAAAGTCAGTCATCTTGTATAGAGCTGGAATTAGTCTAGTGTTTACAGAAACCGCCACTCCACTAGAAGGTCGTCCCCTACCAGTTTTTTTTTTTAAATGAAAGTTTACTCTAGACAAACTTAATTACAAAAACTTGTCATCACATTTCAGCTTTTCCTCAGTATTTTTCACGGTCCAGAAGGACGTATACTCCAAGACCGGCAAGGACAGTATACTTAAATTGTGGATATTCGTTCATAAGTATAGTAACCATTCCAACAAAAGGAAGAAAACCCTTAACCCGGCCAATGACGTCACCTCTTTGTATCCAAACTTGCCCAGGAGCATAAAGACCTCTGTCGTTTACGTTGTTATTGTCACCTTTAGTCAAAAATATAGCCGTCCCATTTTCTCTTTCATGGACTTCTATAACCCTATGCACACTAGGAATGTCACGTCCTTCAATTTTGAAAGCAAGGATTTCACCAACCCTGACTTGCTCTTCTTGATTTGTTAAAAACAGTAAATCTCCCCGATGAAATGCTGGCTCCATGCTTCCACTTATATTTACAACAATTGGGCTTTCACTGCCAGTCACTACCATCAGTCCTTTCCAAATCATCAAAGTAGACGAAACTATCATCCCAAAACTTAATATTTGATAATATACCTGTCTTTTGTTCATTTTCTTGAAATCTTCATGCACTTGCTTTACATCCATGTTTCAAAATTTTCCTAACAACTTTTCCTAAAGCAAATAATACTCTTTATGATTTTTAGTACCCTTTAGCAGGTCAGGGATGAGCTGGCTTTTTGCTTTTTCAAGGTTTCGAATTATTGTAATCCCTTGTCAAAATATATGCAAATACTTATTGCAATTACCAGTTTTTTGCTCTTTATGCAATTTCTTTAAGCAATTTAATAGAAAATTCTCCATATATGAAAATCTTCAATTTTCCACATAAGTTTGATAAGTATAATGATGTCATTTCAATTTTTACTACATGATGTCATCTGCAAAAACCAAAATAAAGGCCCTTTGCGAATTTTCTCAAACTTCTGATCTATCTAAATCGTTTTGCTTTGTTTAGGCTAGTTAAAAAATCATCTGCTCTTAATCTCCCAAAATTCATTATAGTGGGCAAGTTTGTAGTCTATTTGGAGAATTAGTATTCCTCCAACTTATTACAGGCAATGTAAACGGGGGAAGAGGGAAGTTATCTAGTTTTTATTCACACAACAGCTCAATTTTTATCAAAAACCCTTTCAAATATCTCAAACTATTTAGAGGCTAATTGGCATGTAGTTACTACATAACATGGGATTCCATTTTTTATGGCACTTAGTTTTAACCAAGTGGCATACAGCAATCGCAAATTCTGTCGGTCTGTCTGTCCCGGTTTTGCTACTTTAAGCACTTCCAGGCAATCTAGGACGATGAAATTTGGCAGGAAATTGATCAGGGACCGGATCAGATTATATTAGAAATAGTCGTTTTCACGATTTGACCTTCTGGGGGGGGGGGAGTGGGGGGTCGGTTACTTCGGAAAAAATAGGAAAAATGAAGTATTTTTAACCTACGAACGGCTGATGGGATCTTAATGAAATTTGAAGTTTGGAAGGATATCGTATCCCAGAGCTCTTATTTTAAATCCCGATCCGATCCGGTGCCATTTACATTAAGTAGGTTTGCAAGTCTTTTATGAAATTGGAGAAAAGGAATTTGAAGCCTGGCGATCCTTCGAGAATAGGAAATGCCTTTCGTATATTCAATCAACCCTTTAGCCCTTTTCTGAACCCTTAAAACCGTATCTTCATTAGTTAAGATTTATTGGGAACCTTCCTGGGGTACAATACACATGAAGGGGATGATTAAAATCCCTTTTTTTTAGTTTCTGTCACAAAATTAACAAAATCTTCCTCTCAGATTTGAAAAGAACGTTTACCAACACACCCTATATTTTTTATGAACTGACACCACTGTTAGAGCATTAGGAATTTCTAGAGATTTAATTTTTTGGCTAACTCTTACGGTTAAACGATAATAATAAGCAACTCTCCAAGCTCCTGACATTTAGTGTATGTCATGATTTCATTTTTTTTTTCAGATGCAGTCTAAGTTGTAGGGTGTAATATATAAAATGACAACCGAATTGATTGCTCTCCTCTCCCCCCCCCCCCCCAACTCAATCAAGAGTTAGACTTCCTTGATAAAACAAAAATTTTATCTTTGTTTTTCTAAAAAAAAACATTTTTAAAAACCTAAATGATCACAAGAGGAATTTTTCAGTGAAAATTTGTTCTAATGTATATCTTTTTAATGTTGGACCCCTCCTTCTCCTCATCGAATCTTCTGGTTTCCCCTGAGGTGTATCCTATTTGCATCTACACCAACGCTCTCACAGCTCATGCATCATTTAAAAATGTATGTTTTTGTTAGACTTTATGCCTGATACATATCTTAAATCTTTTTTTTTGCTATTTCAGTCTGGTTTTTGTGTAATTTCTTACCACAAAAGTAATGTTTCTGGTATCATTCCGTGTGTTCAAAGTCACACCTTGAACATAGCAGATTTTCCTCTGAAGACCAATCCAAAGAAATACCTAAAACTTCCTCTTTAGATCCCTACCCCTCCTGCCCTGAAGCGCATCTTCTAATATCCCTAAACTTTTAGAATTGAATATGTACATTTGTTATAAATAGCATTTTTTATTATTTTGTACACATTAATGGATGTAAATTAATTTTGCTTTTCTATTCCAGATATTGACTTATCCGAAAGACACAAAGAAGATGAATATCCTGCAGCAGTTCCACTGAGCTCTGTTTTAAGGTACTACTCCGAAAGTGATCAGAAAAGTGATGAATCCTGTGTTTTGAATGATGATTTTAGTGATATAGATGAATTTGTAACTGATGAAATGCTAAGTGAACTTTCTTCTTTACCTTGTGATGACCTTAGTCTATTAGACTCTCCATCTAAAACTCCTCCACAGTCATTACCGGTTTCTTCAACAGGTAGGTTCGTCACTAAATATGCTTACTCTTAAAGAATATGTGTTTGTTTTAACATGAAACCTTTTTTTGTGTTGATGCAGCATGGTTCTTGTCAATCAATTACCTCAAATAAGGATTTCTATCCTTGTTAACCTCTATGTTGACTTTTGCTGATTGTCTGGTTACTTGCCATCTTCTAGTTGAGGATTTGGATGCCTCCAAGTTGTACTTAAACTCTTGGTGTAGCCATAAACTGTCTATGGTTCACTTGAAAGTGTTTGTTGACTCAACAGATACAGTGAATGTCCTCCAATCAAATGGTACAAGGATAGGCAAGAAGAGGAGAAAGAATGTTCTTCTAATACAATTTTGTATTTTCCCCTGGTTTTCTTCTACAAGTATGTGTTTGTTTTTGTATGTGAATCATGCATATATTTTTTTGCCAGCTGCATTAAAAGTTGGAAGCTCTATTTTAATCTCTTCTGAAATGTCTCACAGCACAAGATAAAACTTTAAGCGCTATAACTTAAATGACTTCTGTTAAATACATTAAAACACATTTTACTTAAAAGCAAACACTTTAAAATGTGTTTCCACTTGACTTCTATTAGTTTGTTTTCCTACTTATATAAGGGCCAGTTGCTCTTACAAGGAAGGTTTAGTTTGGGCAATTTTTTCTTTCACTTATATAAGGGCCAGTTGCTCTTACAAGGAAGGTTTTTTTGGGCAATTAAGATGTGGGACGACGCTTCACAATTTTTTTGAGGCTTGGGACTTGGTAAAAAAAAAAAAAAAACAAACAAGAGACTGAAGGTCAGGCACTTAAAACTGCTGGGTGCCTATGGAAAACTGATTAAGCTATATTATATCACATCCTATAAGTAAAATACATAGAGCTACTTGTCAAGTCTGACTTTTGTTCTTGTTGCTAGCAGGGCTCACTGCATCTCAAACTGTGGAAACTTTCGACTCAACTTGAGCAGCGAAGATGCTCAGCCTGTGAGTGTCCCACCCCCCATCTCTCTCTCTCTCTCTCTCTCTCTCTCTCTCTGATGTCTACATAACCTTTGCTGTTCATTATGCCAAAAGGACTATCTATCAGGATACCATGGACTAGCTGATGGCTCATAACCCATTTTGGTCATGAAAACAAAGGCTGTGATTAGCCCAAGTTGAAATTGAATCCAGGTAGTTATTATTTGAGTTTTAATCAAGCCCAAGCCATTAAACTCATCTTAGTGTCTGTAGAAACTTCAAAACTTTCAGATGTCTAGTCTTCTGACAATCACAGTCCTATTTTGCTTTAAAAAAGCCAAGCATAAGTGGTCAGCAGTTTTGGAATCTCATTGCTAGAATATGCCTCCCTTCTCAGGCATTTGCTGGCCGAGGAGTTGCAAGCCTTAATCTTCTTGCCATGTCAGACTTGTTGATGTAACGAGCCTTGCTTTGACATTTTTGTGTCTTCCTCTTTTTTCTGTCAGCATAAGATATATAAGCCTATATGTGATTCTTTAGCCTGATCCTTAGACCTTAGTTCCTCTAGTGCCTCTGGAGGCACACAGGGCGTCGGTGAGTAGCCTCCAATCTTCCCTCATGTGAACCGTTGTGTATATGTCTTCCTACTCTGGAATAGCCGGTCTCAGTGGAGGAGTATTTTTGAAGTTTAATCTGGCATCGAGAGGATGTTTCCTAGGTATTGCCATCTACGCTACTGTACAACGGTTGCGATATCTGGCTGGTCTTTGCGGGCAGGGATCTTGTTGTTGCTGATGCGGTTTCTCCACGTGATTTTAAGGATTTAAGGATTTTTTAGAGTCTCCTGCAGTTGCATTGTCCAATCCGTCTCTCAGTCTAGGAACTTTATGCGTGCTTGTGTTTGGCCAGGCTGACCATAGGTCGTATAGCAACAGGTTTTCAACCATCAAAACTGTTCTTGCAAGAAAGAAAATTCAAGAAGCAAGGAAAAAGAAAGGAGGAAACTGGTTGAACCTGGAATAAAAATTTGAGAATTGAAGATTGACACTAGTTTTTTTTCTTTTTTTTATGGCACTTGGTATTAACCAAGTGACATATAGCGATCGCAAATTATGCTGGTCTGTCTGTCTGTCCTGATTTTGCTACTTTAGGCACTTCCAAGTAAGCTAGGACGATGAAATTCGGCAGGCATATCAGGGACCAGACCAGATTAAATTAGAAATAGTCATTTTCGCTATTTGACCGTCTGGGAGGGAGTGGGGGGACGGTTAATTCGGAAAAAATAGAAAAAATGAAGTATTTTAACTTACGAACGGGTGATGGGATCTTAATGAAATTTGATGTTTGGAGGATATCGTATATCAGAGCTATTATTTTAAATTCCCACCAGATCTGGTGACATTGGGGGGAGTTGGGGGGGGGACCTAAAATCTTGGAAAACGCTTAGAATGGAGGGATCGGGATGAAACTTGTTGGGAAAAATAAACAGAAGCCCTAGATACATAATTGACATAACCAAAACGGATCTGCTCTGTTTGGGGGAGTTAGGGGGGGGGGTTAATTCTGAAAATTACAAAAAAGAGGTATTTATAACTTACGAAGGAGTGATCGGATCTTAATGAAATTTGAAGTTTGGAAGAATATCGTGTCTCAGAGCTCTTATTGTAGATCCCAACTGGATCCGGTGACATCGGGGGGAATTGAGGGGAGGGGACCTAAAATCTCGGAAACACTTAGAGTTGGTGGATTGGGATGAAACTTGCTGGTGAAAATAATCGCAAGTCCTAGATACGTGATTGAAATAACCGGAACGGATTCGCTCTCTTTGGAGGAGTTGTGGGAAGAGGGTCAATTCTGAAAAATTAAATAAAATGAGGTATGTATAACTTACGAAGGAGTGATCAGATCTTAATGAAATTTGTATTTAGAAGGATATCGTGTCTCAGAGCTCTTATTTTAAATTCCGACCGGATCCGGTGAAGGGGAAGTTGGGGGGAGGGCGGAACCTAAAATTTTGGAAAACGCTTAGAGTGGAGGGATCGGGATGGAACTTGATGGGAAAAATAAGCACAAGTCCTAGATACATGATTGACATAACCGGAACGGATCTGCTCTCTTTGGGGGAGTTTGGGCAGAAGGGTTAATTCTAAAACATTAAAAAAAATTAGGTATTTTTAACTTTCGAAGAAATGAAAACGCTTAGAGTGGAGGGATCGGGATGGAACTTGGTGGGAAAAATAAGCACAAGTCCTAGATACATGATTGACATAACCGGAACGGATCTGCTCTCTTTGGGGGAGTTTGGGCAGAAGGGTTAATTCTATAACATTAAAAAAATTAGGTATTTTTAACTTACGAAGAAATGATCGGATCTTAATAAATTTCATATTTAGAAGGACCTCGAAACTCGGATCTCTTATTTTAAATCCCGATTGGATCCAGTGTCATTAGGGGGGGGGGAATCTTGGAAAAAGCTTAAAGCGGAGAGATCAGCATGAAACTTGGTGGAAAGAGTAAGCTCAAGTCGAAGATAGGTGACTGAAATAACCGGACCGGATCCGCTCTCTTTGGTGGAGTTGGGGAGGGGGGGGGGTTAGTAATTTGTAAAAATTAGGAAAAATGAGGTATTTGCAACTTACGAGCTTTAGAACTCTCATTTTAAATCTCGGCCAGATCTGGTGACATTGAAGGGAGTTGGAGGGGGAAACCGGAATTCTTCAAAAACTTGAAAATCGAGGTATCTTACGAATGGGTGATCGGATCTTAATGAAACTTGATATATAGAAGAATCTTTATGTCTCAGATACCCCATTTCAATTCGAATCGGGTCCGGGACATAGGGGGTTGGAGGGGAGAAACAGAAATCTTGGAAAACCCTTAGAGTGGAGAGATCGGGATGAAACTTGATCGGAAGAATAAGCACAAGTTATAGATACGAGACTGAAATAATTGGTTTTGATACGTTCTCTTTGAGGGAGCTGGGGGTTGTTAATTTGGAAAAATCAGAAAAATTGAGGTATTTTTAGCGTAAGTACGGGTGACCGGATCTTAATGAATTTTGATATTTAGAAGGAACTCGTGTCTCAGAGCTCTTATTTCAAATCCCGACCAGATCTTTTGACATTGGGGGAGTTGGAGGGGAAATCGGAAATCTTGGAAAACGCTTATAAATGTCGTAGATACGTGATCGACGTAACCGGACTGGATCCGCTCTCTTTGGTGGAGGCAGGTGGTGGGGTTCAGTGCTTTGGCGAGTTTGGTGCTTCTGGATGTGCTAGGACAATAAAAATTCGTAGGCATGTCAGGGAGCTGCACAAATTAACTTGATAAAGTTGTTTTCCCTGATTCAATCATCTGGGGGGCTGAAGGGAGAGGATAAATTAGAAAAATTGAGACATTTTTAACTTACGAGTGGGTGATTGGATCTTAATGAATTTTGATATTTAGGAGGACTTGTGACTTAGAGCTCTTATTTTAAATCCCGACTAGAATTAAGCCCATGATTTTCCTTTTAAAGTAATCTATTGATTGGAATTTTGCCAGAGCTCATACCATATAAGCTCTTGGCTCTTCCGACCTCGTTACAAGTGCTATATGAGCTCTTAGCTCTTGTTCTTTTTTCAGGTCAACGAAAATACTGGACGAAACAAGATAAATATTTCAGAAAGGCAATTGCTTCTCTTCTTCAGCACTAAATTCCCTTTTAACTTTCTCTTATAGCTAATGGGTCTATTTCCTCAGGCCAGTGGGGGCTCTCAAAATCATCTTGGATTGAACCAATCAATATACCTTGCTTAGTTTGAGGGGGGTTGCTGTAACCCAGTTTCTTTACAAGAAAACGACAAAAAGCCTCTTGAAAAATTGCGCCCAGTTATAAAGACGTTAACATCTTTGGAACTTGAGAGCTAGAATCGCATTGCAATTCTAAGTTTTACACTTGGTGAGAACCAAGCATTAGACTTTCTAAACATAAAAACTGTGTTTACTCCTTTACCTCGCCACTTTTCTTCGATGGAATGGGGACTTATTTATCCCTAGTAGTATATGGGATTTCTTCTATGGCATGAAAAGTCATTGATATGTGCATGGCCAAATAACTCAAAAGTACTACTTTTATTGTAATTGAATAGCAATCATTAATTAAAATTTTGATTGATGTTGGCTTATATCTGTGATAGGGCTTGGAGAGAGCATTTGACTCTTTAGATTGACTGAACAGTGCTTCTTTTCCCAGAAAATTGATAATTTTGGCCCAAAAATGCATTACTTCAAAATCCCTCGTTCGAAATACTATTGGATAATCTCCCTCTCCTACTGGAGGTTTTTTTTTGTGTCTGTATCTAGCTGTGCTTTTTTTTCTAATGCAAATTTCAAAATTTTGATGTTGGCAAAAATGTACAATACTTGTTTTATTCTCCTTCTCGATAAAATATCCCCTTTGATTCCTGCCCCTACTATCCAATCCTGGATAAAAGTTCTCTTTCCAATTTTTTTTCTAATATCTAGATTAAATTTATTTTGTGTCAAAGAAAAATGAGTTTGATCGATTGTCACTTATTTCCTAATTAAGTGGTACAACTAGCGTCTCGTTTTTATTTGCTCTATTTTTACTGTTTTATTTTACTATTTTTACTATTTTATTGTCTGTCGTTGTGTTCTAATGTTCTGGCTGCTGATATATGAGACTCGGCAAATTGAAAGGACGCCTTGAAACCATTCATTCTGAATACGTTGATAGGCCCCAAGTTTTTTTTTCAAGAAAATTGAATGAGATATCTAAAAACAAGTAAAAAAAAAAAATAACTGTTCATGTTCTATTAAATGTCTTGCCAGAATTATACCTACTGTTGTACAGAATCGCGGAATGTAAAAAAACCGCACACAATAACTGAAACCTTAGTTTTTCTAGCAGCTATTGATATGGTAAAAACAACGTTTGGTCAATCTCATTTGAATTACGAACAAGAAATTTTTTTTTAAGTTGTACACGAGAAAAAAAAAACTAGCAAAAATCATATATGGTCAATGAAAGGAAATGTACTCCAGACCGGCACTTAAGGTTCATCCTTAATATTTTGGTTCATCTAAAATAAATTAAATTTATTTTGTGTCAAAGTAAAATGAGTTTGATCGAATGTCACTTATTTCTTATTTAAGTGGTACAACTAGCGTCTCGTTTTTATTTTCTGTATTTTGTACATGTTGTGGAGAAATTATTGTGAAATTCTGAATTTTGAACTTTGATATTTATGCAATCTTATCTCTCACATTTCTTTTATATATTACTGTTTCATGCTAGTTTAACCTTGAATAGTATCATGTCTTGTTTTTAGCTTTTTCTAATCTTCTATTTATGGAAAATTTTGTGGAAATTCATATTTAGAATCTTGGTTTTTCTTGTTTTGCTAAGTACAAAAATATATTGTATCTGTCACTTAGAATAAACTTCGGCTGATGAAAACATCCTCTAGAAATATATTGGTACTTGTGTATTTCACGAATACACTCAAGAAGTTTGCTTTTTTTGATCTGAGTAAAACCGGTTTTATATCGTATTCGGTCATAATTAGCTTATTCTTTCGTGAAACAAACTACGACGCATCTATATTTTAATTAAATATATTTTATTTAATATATAGATATTGTTAGGTATTTAATACGATTTGTTCTGTATGGCCTGCTTTCCATTGTTCTAAAGTGTTATACTGAAATTATTTGTTCTAAAGGGTTATATTTTCATCATTTTCTGATATATATCATTATGATTAACCTAACTTCACTTCTTGATTGTGTTCGGGATAATACACAAGTACCAATATATTTTATGGTTTTGATAATTAGTAACTGAATCACCTAAGCGCTCCCTCATCTCTGTGTACGTGCCTCAAATTATACACAAGCAATGATTGAACTGCGCTATTCCATTTAATTTTCATTTAATTATTGGCCAAAAAAAAATTGGCCAAAATTGGACAAAAAATTTCAGATATAATTTTATTGGAATAATGTGTTTAGTAGTACATTTGATAATCAATTGTTAAGTTAGCGTTTTATAGTCTCAATAAAACAAACTATTAAAAAAATGATTAAGTTACCATCAAAATTTTTTGGATATTTTATATTAAACAAAAAAAAACATGTACCTAAGATAAATTAAAAAGGGACAGCCCGAAAAATATTAAGAATAAATACTAGGACATACAAAAAATAAACCATGCAACACCAAGGATAAGTATTGGGCGAAAATATTTAGTATCGCTTAAATTAAAAGTGAGAACGGTTTGGTCTTGGGAAGCTGAATTATTTCTTGGCTGTAGGGAAGAAGGACTAGCACTTTGTAATAGGGAGGGAGGGGGCTGTCATTACTGAAGGTGAATGCATTTGTGTGGAGAAGAAAAATTCAAGGACGGTAGAAAGTGGGAAACTTGATTATTTTGGTAGTCAATTCTTAGTGTTGCATTTATCCTTGTAGAGGCCAGTGAAGCAGAAGACGAAGGCAGTGATTCAGACTCAAATGAGGATGAGAGTCAATGGACAAACAACTCCAATCCTTCAGATGCCCAAGAAGAATATAGCCCAGAGTTCATAATGAAATATGGAAGCAAGTATGTTTTTATCTTCTTTTTAAAGGCACAATTGAGTCCATTGTCAATAGCCTTCCTAATATCAGTTCAATCGAATGGGCATTCTAATTGCCCCCAAGTAGTATTTAGATTTCGTTTCCGTAAGGCAGTGACTATATTATTTTAAAATTATTTCTTTTTACGGCTTGGACTTGAAAGATTTACCCCAAGCATTATTTTGGGTTTCGACTTAACTCTTTTTTTTATGTTTTATTTTTCCTTTTTTTTACATTTTTGTGTTCAGGATTCTGTAACATTTTGCCTCAAAACTATTCTGCCATCGCTTTTGTGTTATCAATTTTCTGGTTAATACAAAAAGCGTCGCTTTTTTCTGTTATCGCACTAAGTGCCTTTTTTTCTGACATTGCAAAAATTATCATCTTTTTTTCTGTCATCAGGCAAAATGCCATTGTTTTCCTGTCATCATACAAAGTATTGTTGTTTTTCATGTCATTGGGCAAAGTGCCATGTGATAAGGTGCTAAATACTTACCTTTCTGCTAAAAAGATGTCAGGGAAGTGAGGGTCTTGGAGAGGTCATGGCCCCATTTTGTTTCTTCAATCACACAGATTGAAAGCATACTTACTTTTCTACCAAAAAGTTCAAAGGTAGCATCATGGAAGGAATGGGTGCAGTTGTGACATAGTTTGTTTTTACATCAAGTCAGACTTAGCGCGTTTTCTGTAGACTCAGTTGTCTTTTATATATTTTTTGTATAAGTTAGTGAACTTATTTGAGTGCAAAGGAACTTAGACCATCTTCTTTGAACTCTCCGTCCCTGACCAGTGACTACCGTTGACGGAAAATCTAAGGTATTGCTTCAATATTTAATTTTCTTGATCTTGCCGTGGGCCAACCTTTTTATATCACTACTAATTAAGGAGCAAGGTCCAGAAACCAATGTGTTTAATAATGAGAAAACTATTGAAGTTTAAGGAGCGTATATGTCACCATTGTTCTCTTAGTCTAAGAGGTAGATATTAAATCATAACTAAACCGAAATTATAGACCAAACTTGCTTGTAAAACTAATTGATAGTCCTTTGTGGTCTATGGGAAAATGCTCATTTGTGTGGATCTCAAAATTCCTCGATTTAATATTCTTAGATAGTTTGCAGATAGGGCCAAGGAACCGTTGTGCATCTTAAGCAATTAGATCTAACTTCGATTTCAAACTTGTGCCTCCCCCCTTGCCAGCTAGAATGGTGTTTTATATTAGACAGCATACTCTTGGATCGAAGAATCGAAAGCTTGACGGAACGGCATCGAGTAATTCTATCTGACACTTACTTAAAACTCCACTTCAGAACAAGCGAAAACCAACCTTTTTGGCCTCGAGCAAGAATTCTATGCAACTCTGTAAAACAAAGCTTATATTCATTAATCCAACCTTGGGAATACAGTCTCCATTAAAAGCATTGCCTCTTTGTCGCTTAAATCGGAATTGGTGGTATAGGAAACGGATAACAGTGGTAAAACAAAGTGTTGTTTCCGCTGCAGAGCGGAACAATTGTGTAAAGGTCGGTATAGCCAAAGATTAGTCTTGGGAGTAATGATGGCCTTTTATGTCTGTTTTCCAATTCTTTGGGTTGGGCACCTCATGTATACGCATAATTAATTCTTCATGCGATCCAGCATAACTGATTCTGGTCATGTTCGTATTAAGATATCGTAATTGCGTTTCTTAATATCAATCTTCATTTCTTATCACGTCTTAATTTGTTCTTGACTAAAAGTAGTTCTTGGATAATTTAATTAAATTACTTAAAACAATGCCTTGATTTAGTTGAGGAGTACATCTGCCCATGCAGATGAGATTCTTCCACCAGACAGTTCTGAACCCCCTCCGCCTCAAGGGAAACTGAAAAACTATTGCCTAAAATTTACCTTATTTATGTTTCCATCCCCCTTCTATAAACAAATCCTGTGACCCAGTTTCCTCAGGGTCAGACGTGTGTGCTCGTGTACAAGGGCGCTAAATCACGAAATTCTAGGGAGGAGCTAGGATTTCTCTTGTATTTTTTTTCTAATGAAGACACAGAAATAAGTATTTTTCAAAATCGAAGGGGGGGGGGCAATTTGTTGTCTTTATAATTTTTTCATTGAAAATACCTTAAAAGGTGATATTGAAAATCTAAGGAGCGATTCCCCAAGCCCCCTGCTCCTGCACCTACAGTTTTTGTCGAGTAGAGCTATGGAAGCAAAAATTAGGACGGCAGTTTTGTAAATTGTAATTAAATATAAAAATAGCAAGTTTGTCGTGAAAAGTAAAGAGTGAATTTTAAGCTTTGACCAAACAAAATTTAGCTTGTGTAATAGGTCAAACTTAAAACGACGTAAATCACCACAAATATGAGTAGCGTTGACGCCCCTCAAGCCCTCAAAAGGCAGGTGTTATCCGCGCTTAATTGAAAATAAAATAAACATTTCTTTTTTTCTTTTCACCAAGGCGCTTCGCATGGAAAGAATTGTCATAAAACTTTGGAGGGGCTCATGCCCCTCTGTTTTGGTGCCGATTGGAAAATTGAAGTTTTGGTGCCATTTTTAAGAGTCAAAATTGATTGGAGGACAAGCAGCCCTGCCACGTCCCTAATACCTTCCAAGACATCCGATAAAATTTTGAGATATCCGTTTTATTCAGCATAGTTGAAAGGTCTAATAATTATGCCTTGGGGCTCATGCCCCTCCAGTGTCCTTGGGGCAAGGTCTGTAAGCTATGTAATTTGCCCCGTTATTTACGTATAGCATTTGTTTTTGGGCAGGGGGGGCATGTTTGACCATTTGTGTACAAGAAGGCTGAGTTCATTAATATGAAGCTTTCAGAGAATATTTAGGGGAGTGTTCAACTGAATTGAAACAGACTGAGTATGTAGATTGTCAAAGGGCTTAGCTCAGGAACAGTTTAGGATATTAAGTTGAAAATTCTAGGGAATAATGAGGAGCGTGATCAATTGACCAAAGGGCAAAATGTGCACACTGCTACAACTGCTACTTCTACTGCGACTACTACTAAGGCTTAGGGTATTAAGATGAAAGTTTCAGGGACTGCTGAGGGGTAAGTTAAACTAGATCAAAACACACTAGATGAAGGTAGGTGGTCAATCTTGAGTATCAGCAGTATCTTTGGAGTATTAAGTTGAAACTTATAGGGCATGTCCTGAGGGGTGTTGAACTAACCAAAAGGCACTATGCATGAATGAATGACTGTATTTAAAGACATTTTCAAGTCGTATACATACATACACAACAACAAACAAACTAAATCATGTAACACTCGACTTTTGAATAATAAGACCCTTCGGGATTAAATTTCCCACTGTTACTATATTTACTTTCAACATCGACTTCAAAGTTCCAAGAAGGTGCTCAACGAACACCCATCCCAAGAAAGCTCCCTCTTAGCTCTTTTAGTCCCTGACACTGAAAAGAAAATGGTCCAGCCCATCAAGATCACCGCAAATCGGGCAAGTATATCGTATTTCCGGGTGACACCTTTTTTTCCAAACACTATAAAGAGCGAGACAGTTTGATCGCACCTGCATCCATGACCTCAGGGATTCTTTTGGAATCCCTAATTTAAAATAAAACTTTTCACCATAATTTTCTTTCACCTTACAGGAAGAACTTAAGCTTTCCGACTGGCTAAGGTCTTTCCATCATTTCTGAATTTCTTGACCTTCCAGCCTCGATTGGATCTGACAGAAAAACTTTGTGATCTGAAGATTGGGCCATCTCCTCCATTCCATGCATACGATAAACCTGTGATGTCCAGGAGTTTGTTGACATGGAAGGGCCACGAAGATTTTTGTCCCAGGATAAGTAATTCATCATACGCTGCTCTTATGAGTCTTGAGGAGGGATATTGTAGTATTTTCAGCCAAAACTTAACTCATTGGGTCTGTCTATGTTTTCTCATGGAGAAAAGTGCCAAATCTCCCTTGATGAAAAGTGTGTTGGTTGTGGCATGCAGACCTAGCATTCGTTTATAATATTGTAGCTGTAGAGTTTCTAATGAATTTGCCACTTCTAGGCCCCATACTTCTCCTCCATGGTGGAGGATTGGCCTTATTTTTGAGTTGAACGCATTTTTGCGCATCTTTAAAATGTGCTACTATTACTACTGCTGTTACTAATATTGCTTCTACCACTAAAGCTATGGGTATTTAAGGTGGAAATTTCAGGGAATGTTGATTGGATGTTGGAACTAGCCAAAAGGCACTATCTTCATACTAATGCTACTACGGTTATTGCTACTACTGAGAATAATGATATTAAGGTGAAACTTTCAGAGAATGTTGGGACGAGGTAGAACTAAATAAAAAACATTATGTGCATACATGTTGCCAAGAGGGTATATCAGTAATATCTCAGGAACGGCTTAAGTTGAATAATAAGTTGAAACCTTCAGGACATGTTGAGGGTGATGTTGAAGTTAATTGAAGGCACTATGTTCATGCTTGTGCGATTATTTCTACTGCATGTCCACTGCTTCTACTAAGAGTAAGGGTATTAAAGTGAAATTTTTGGGAAATGCTCGGGGATGTTGAACGAAATCTAAACATACTTAATGTATGCCTGTTATCAAAAGGAAGTGTCAGTACCTTAGGAATAGCTTAGAATATTAAGTTCACACTTTCAGGGCATGTGGAACTAATCAAAAGGCTTAGGGTATTAATTTGAAGCTTACAGGGCATTAGGACGAGGTTTAACTAAAGAAAATGCATTGTCTGCATTCTACTACTACTACTTCTATTGACGCTAAGGGTACTTAGGTGAGACTTTCATTGGATGTTTATGGGTATGTTGAACTAAATAATATAAAAACTAAGGGCATGTAGGCTGTCAAAAGGATCTATCGACAATATCTTAGGAGCTGCTTAGAGTAGCCTACTAAGTTGAAACTTTCCAATCTATGTTGATGTGAATGTTGAACCAGTGAAAAGGCACGATGTGCACACCACTACGTCTGCTTCTACTGGGGCCAAGGGTTTTAAGCGGAAACTTTCCCGGAATATCCTGAACAAAATCCAAACACATTATAAGGATGCATGTCGTCAATAAGACGTATTGGCTATATCCCAGTAGCTTAGAGTATTAAGTTGAAACTTTCAGTGCATCTTGATGGAATGTTGAACCAACCAAAAGGTACTATATGTATACTACTATTACACATGCTTAGGCTAAGGGTGTTAAGGTTAAATTTTCAGGAAATGTTAAGGGGAACATTAAATTAAATCATAACACGTCCATTTACGCATGTTGTCAAAAGGGCGTATCAGCAACCTCTCAGGAACGCTTTAACGTATTGATTTGAAACTTTGAGGACGTGTCGAGGGGGATGTTCAATTAACAAAAAGGCAGTATAGTAGTATTGTTGCTCTTAGTGCTACTCTTACTAAGGCTGCTAATACTAAAATTAGGCTTTCAATACACAACTTTGTTGCTGTTGGATATCGAAGTATCAGCAGTATTTTAGGAACAGTCTAGAAAATTAAATTGAGATTATCAGGGAATGATATACTGAGCAAAAGTGAACTAAGTGATTACTACTACTAATATCGCTGGTACGACTACTACTATTGCTAATGCTAAGGGTACTAAGGAAAAATTTTTTCTGTAAATGGTGAGGACGGAGCTGAACTAAATCAAAACCCACTATGTGTATACAGGTTGTCAATTGCGACATCTAAGAAACGGCTTAGAGCATTAAGTTGAAACTCTCAGTGATAGTGTTATTACTACTTTAGCTACTACTATTGAACTAAGTCAAAATGGTTTAAGTGCATCTAGGTCGTCAAAATTTCACAGATAAGGTGTCTCGCGAACAGAATTTGGTATTAGCTTCAGGGAAAGTTGAAGATGTTATAAGACTAAATCAAAAGGTAATATATGCATTCAGGTCGTCAAAAGGCGTATCTGTAATATCCCAAGAACGAAGAGGGGGTGTTGAGTTGGAATTTTCAGAGTATGTTATCGGAGACATTGAGCTAAATCAAAAGTTACTGTGTCTATCCAAGCTCGTCATTAGGGCGTTTTTTCATTATATTAAGAACAGATAAAGGTATTAAGTTGAAACTTTCAGGGTATGCTCGGGGGGATGTATAGTTAAATATGGATGTTAAAAGGGTGTATTTTGAACATAATCAAAACGCATTATGCTCATGCAGGTTGTTAAAAGAGCGTATCAACAGCACCTCAGGAACGACTGAGGTATTAAACGAACCGTTAAGGGCTACTACAAGTAGTACTATACTATTATTTATACTACTACCACTGTTAGTGCGACTTTTTACGAGTCTGACTGCTTATGTTTCTGACTTCTTGAACTAAATCAAAGGAGTTTAAATGAATCCAGGTATTCAAAATAGATCAGATGCATATCTCAGAAATGTAAAATGGGTATTAGGTTGAAGTTTTTAGGGAAAGTTTATGAGGATGTGATATGAAATCGAAACCAAATTATGTGTACCAACTGTCAAAAGGGTGTCTGTATAGTTTCCCAGGAAAGCCCCAGGGTAGTACTTTGAAACTTCAAGGTATATTTTTGAGATGCTCAACTAAATCAAAAGACACTTTGTGCAAAAGTTTGTCCAGATTGTATATCTTCGATATTTCAGGAATGGCTAAGGGTACAAAGTTAAAATTGTTTAGATGTGTGTTATGGGAAGTTGAATTAATTCAATATACACTATGTACCTCCAAGATTGTCAAAAGGGTGTAATTGCATATTTCAGGAAAGGTTATGGGAATTAAGCTGAATCTTTCAGGAAGTGGAGAGGGATGATTGATTAATATGTATCTATACTTAAGGTTGCAAGATGATGGGGTTAAAATTCCATAAGCTGTGTAGATTCGTGTGTAAACCCGAATTATTATGCAGAATCGTATATTTTTATTTTATCCATTTCTATAGAAAGTATAGAAAAAAGAGTGGATGACTGCCCTCCAATGAACTTTCAACGCTCTAAAGAGCACTAGAACTTTAAATTTTTAGTCAAATATTCTTTTTTTAACCAATGAAAAGAATCAGTTAAGAACGGACAGGAAGTAATTTTAAAAATCTTTATCCAAAGAAAAGTACAGAGCTTCATTAAACCAAAGATAAGCAGAAATAAAGTCAAGTAATTTTTTAAGCGAAAAACTACCATAAATAACTATCAATGATAAAATAAACCCACAAAACACAGATAATTAACCAAGTCAAACTCAAAACGAGCATAAACTACCACAAAGGAGAGTAGGGCCAACACCTTATTTGCCTTCTAAAGACCAGAACGTAATTTGCGCTTTTCTGAAAAGGGAATACACTTTATTTTTTTAGACTTTAAAAAATTCAAAATTATTAAGACTTCCATGAATGAATATCAGTATATAAACTGCCTGTATATTCATTTGTCAATTTCAATAATCTTGTTTTTCATGTTATGAGGAATAAAAACACCCTTCTGGAAATAAAGATTGTTTTCAGTAAAGTGCAAATTACATTCTGGTCTATTAAGCATATGAGGCGTTAGTCATACTCCTCTTCGTGTAGTTTTGAATGGTGGCCAGTGTGTACCCCCCCCCCCCCCCGTGGAAAATAAGGCTTTTCAAATTTGAGAATTTTAATTGAGTTTTGGTGTTTTATTTTCCGTAGGGGGAAGAAATTTTGGTGCATGTGTATTATACGCCGCTCGCTCAAGTTAACGCTGTGTAAAACCCGAGAACAGACCAGTTTCTTCGTTACTTTAGGAACAAATTTGTGCTATATATTTGCACATTAGGTATAGTGGGCCTGCATGCAAGATGTGTTAAGTTCATTTATTCTACATATTATGAACCAAGAATTGTTTTCTGACTTCAAACCGTCCAAATACTTCGGACCGTGTTGGATGGTAGTTGGGCGGTGTCTGTCAGCTACTGCGTACAGTAGCTGAGTTAGTTGAATTAAACTTTCAGGGATGAATCTAGATCCTATAATATATCCTGGAAAGGTTCAATCAAAGTATTGTTCATACCTTTTCCTTATTTCTAGGAATTACATAAATGACATGACCCATCTAAATTATGACAAAAAATCGTTTTGCCTGAATTTTATGTTTCTAGTCTCTTTTTCATTGGCTCAAGATTTCGAAAGTACAAGATTTTTTGCAATATCAAGGCCTGTTTTTGTAAATCTAAGAAAGAGATTTTCCAATCTGTAAAACCTTTTAAATTTGGATCGAGCAAAGATTTGACGCTCAGAACACATTCCTTGCACCTCATTTGAGTAGCCTACTTGTTTTTATCAAGCCTGTACTTATAGCATAAATATTATATAAGGTCATTAAAAGTTCAGTTCTCTTTGAAGGGGGAAGGGGCGGAGGTGGCTACTTCAAAATATTTTCCCAGGGGATCGCTGGGACTCATTAACCTTTTTCAACTATTTTCCATGATAGACAAATGGTCATCATCTAGAGATTCGCCAAAAAGGGTCAGTAGAGCCTTGTAGGTGTAATTGTATTCTATTCCTCCTGGTCTGTTTTTCCCTGTTCATGCTCTTCTTTTTGCTTTGAACCTCAAAGCAAACTGATTTGGGCAGTCATCTTAGAATTGTGAACAGATACGGCCTCTACGCGTGACAGCGGTATTATATGAATATGAGTTTTTTAACTGCCACATTCATAATAGCATATAATTTTTAGTCTTGGCTAGTGGAATTCCAATGGAGTCCCGTGATTTCAACGTCATCCGAGATGTTTACCAGTTGCTGTTTCGGAAATTGTCTATCTTGGATACTTGCCCTTGTAAACTCTTTGAAAATATGTGTGCCAGGTTGGATCACGAGTCTTAAATGTTAATCATTTCTTTGATTTTCTTCTTCTGTTCAAAATTCCTTCTTGAACTTACTTCCTGTATTATAATTATTAAAACAAAAGTGGAGTAAGGGCTTGTCGCGTTATTTCAAATATAAAAAGGGGGAAGGGTTATTGGTTTTAAGATGTTAAAGGCAATTTTGTGGATACTAAATAATAAGTTTTTTCCAGCTGAAAGTAGAGAAAAATATTAAAATTTAAAATGAACAGAATTTTTGTTTGCTTATGAGATGGGGGCTACCCCTTCCTAAACTCTCACCCTGTACGTTAAAGCATAGAAGTTCTTTAAAAATACTTCGTATTCTGACTCAATGGTCCTTGTGTTTCAGGAATTGTTCTCAAAGAATTCAGGCAAAAAGTCAAACTTTAGCATAAACAGTGAGGCATGAGGAAGGGGCAGCCCCCATCATATACAGAATAATTTGTGTTCGTTTTAAGATTTAATGGTGCTTTTTACTTTCAGTTGACAAAAAAACTGTATACATTTAATTTCATGGCGTTTTTCAAATCACACCTGGAAATTCCCCCCCCCCCCTGTGTGAGATTCTCCATATAGAAAATTCCATGCACAAAATACCCCAACAATTCCCTTATATTTTCAAATAACAAATACTATGTGTAAACAATGGGCAAATTGTATAATTTGTAGCCATTTCCCTAGGGGCTATGGGGGGGGGGGGGTATGTCATCCAAAGAGAGATAGTTATTGGACCTTTGAACTATGTTAAACAAAATGGCTATCTAAAAAATGTTGTTGGGTGTCTTTGGGGCAAAAGAGTTGTAGGAGGAGGGCTAGTTACCCTCCGATATTTCTGGTCAACTAAAAAGGGCACTAGAACTTTAAGTTTCCGTTCGAATGAACCTTCTTCCGATCTCCTTGGACCGGAGATCCTAAATGGAGATACATTGGACGGAATATATATCATATCGAATATATTCGATATGATTGAATTATTCGATCATATCGAATAAATTCGATACGATTGCCCCGTGTAAAAATAAAAATGTATTAATAGTCAATAAATCCTTTTTGAAGTTTTCGTTATTATTGAGCCGAGTCACTCCTTGCTTACCGTTTGTTACCATGAATTGTTTGATTACATCTTACGCGTTTTTAAAAATTGACACAACTAAAAGCTAATACACTATTATAGCAAGGGCCATAGGGAGATACTGAGTGTTTGTTCATCTCCTAGTTGTCATAACATACATAAAATACAACATATCGTAATATTTAGGGGGGGGTACGACTGTTTTTTCGCGGCAAACATTTTCTCAAATCTTTGTATTCAATGATCCAAACTAAATCTGAAAACGATTAATCAAACAGTTCGTGGTAACGAACCGTAGTAAGGAGCGACCCGGCTCAATAGTAACCGAAACTCTAAAAATTAGAATTTCGATACCAATAGTTACATCAAAAGAATCGTATTTTAATGTTGTTTTTAAATATATAAGTTTCATCAAGTTTAGTCAAAAGTTACGAGCCTGAGAAAATTTGCCTTATTTTAGAAAATAGGGGGAAAAAAACCCCTAAAAGTCATAGAATTTTAACGAAAATCACACCATCAGATTTAGCGTATCAGAGAACCCTACTGTAGAAGTTTCAAGCTCCCATCTAAAAAAATGTGGATTTTTTTTTTGCCAGAAGACGGATCACAGATGCGTGTTAATTGGTTTATTTTGTTTTTTTTTCAGGGGCGATCGTATCGACCCAGTGGTCCTAGAGTGTTGCGAGAGGGCTCATTCTAACGGAAATTAAAAGTTCTGGTGCTCTTTTTTAGTGACCGAAAAATTGGAGGGCACCTGGGCCCCCTCCCACGCACATTTCCCCCAAAAATAACCAGATTAAAATTTTGAGATAGCCATTCTGTTCAGCTTAGTCGAAAACCTTATAACTATGTCTTTGGAGACGACTTAATCCCCCACAGTCTCCAGGGGAGGGGCTGCAATTTACAAACTTTGACCATTGCTTACATATAGTAATGGTTATTATGCTGTGTGCAGACGTTTTCCGGGGGATTTTTTTGCGTTGGTGTGGGAGTGGGAGTGGGTCTAGGAGGGGTTTACGTGAGAGGATCTTCCCATGGAGGAATTTATCATGAGGGAACAAAATTTCCATGAAGGGAGCGCAGGATTTTCTAGCATTATTTAAAAAGAAACAATGAGAAAATAAATTAAAAATGTTTTTACCTGGAAGTAATGAGTAGCATTGAAACTTAAAATGAACATAAAATATTACATTTAAAAGAATTTATCCTCCACAATACCTTGCTCTTTACGCTAAAGTATTTTTAGTAATTTCGACTATTTATTCTACGGCCTTTTTGATTCAGGGGTCATTCTTAAAGATTTAGGATAAGATTCAAGCTTTAGTGTAAAGAGCGAGGTATTGATGAGGGGGCAAACCCCCTCATATACATAATAAAAATACACAATTATAGAAGTTCGTTACTTAAGTTAATTCGTAAGGTACGTATGTTTATTACTAACAAAAACGTTCGTACAAAAAAAAAATAAGAAAATCTAATTGCATTTTTAAGTATCCGAAAATTGGAGGGCAACTAGGCCTCCTCCCCCACCCTTTTTTTAATCAAAGTCATCCGATCAAAATCATGAGAAAGCCATTTAGCAAATTTCGTTTTAATTATTCATGTGCGGCGAGCCAAAATCTAAACATGCATTAATTCAAAAAAGTTCAGAAATTAAATAAACAAATACAAGTTTTTTTAACTGCAAGTAAGGAGCGACATTAAAACTTCAAACGAACAGAAATTATTCCGCATATGAGAGGGGTTGTCCCTCCGCAACGCCTCCCTCTTTACGCTAAAGTTTTTTATTGTTTTAAAACGTAGAGTTGTGAGAAAGAGTCAAACTTTAGTGTAAAGAGCGAGGCGTTGCGGAGGGGGCAACCCTTCTCATATGCGGAATAATTTCTGTTGGTTTTAAGTTTTAATGTCGCTCCTTTCTTGCGGTTAAAAAAAACTCTTGTTTTTTTATTTAATTTCTTCAGAAGAATCTCGGGGAAATCTGGAAAGGACCAAGAAAATACACAAAAACGGGAATTTTTTTCCCAAATTTTATTCTTTCTACAGCAGTGTGTGTATCTGCTCTCAAGAATTTAAATTAGTTTGTGTAAAGAAGACTCTCAAACTTTCTCAATATCTTTATGATCTGTTCTTATTTTGCTTATTATGTTTGGCTTAGTTGCTATTTGCTTAAGGTGTAATATTTAGCTATTACGCCATTGAGAGCTATTATCAGTTAGTCAAATAGAATGAAGATTTGAAAAAAGAAATTATTTTCTGCTTTGTGAATATTAGAGGAACTATCAGAAAGTGATTAAAAGTATTTTTGTAATTATTTGTTCTTTTGATAATGTGAGCGGTTTCTTCACCATTGAAAGAAAATTATCCGTCGATAATTTGTCCTGTGGTAACGGCAGTAATATTGTCTTAATAATGACCGATCTGTAACAAAGGGTTCATTTCGGGACTGACTTCGAGGTCTGAGTTTCAATGAGACTGGTTAATTCAGAAAAACAAATGAAATTTATTTGTGACTACGACACAATTTTGTGAGAGTTTCTAATGCTCGAAACTTTAAAAACGATGTCAAATCAAAACTTAAAGTGAAGTTTCAAAACCCTGATTATCAAAGACGTTGCCCATCTTAAATAATATGCCCATCTTAATGGTCTTCAGTTGCCCATCTTAAATAATAAGGGAAATTACGTTTTTTTTTTTTTTTTTTTTTTTTTTTTTTTTTTTTTTTTTTTTTTTTTTTTTTTTAAATGCCCATCTTAAAGGTCTTCAGTTGCCCATCTTAAATAATAAGGGAAATTACGGTTTTTTTGTTTTTTTTTTATGTAGCACTGACATGCCTCCTTTTTTCCTCCAGGGAAAATCTAATAGAAATAGTGGTAATAGAAAATGAAGAGAGGATTAACTTATACGACGATATAAAAAAAAAGAAAATCTAGATTTTTTTTTTAAGTGACAAAGAAGATCCCGTCGGATTGAAGTGCCGTTCTCGGCCGCAAAACATCAATTTTAGCTCAAATAGTGCTAAAAGGCGCAAGTGTAAGAATTATGCTAGCCTTCGTTTAAGGCTTTGTTTGTCTACTTATTTTGAAGTAGCAGTTTAGTTATCAAGCAGCTCGTGGAAAGTGTTCAGGAGATCGTTAAAATGTATTTTTACCTATTGACCCTGTTAATAATCCGGCTTTGTGTTTGCCTCAGGGATGGCCGTATTGAAACCAAAATTAGACATTTATGTAAAAGTTACGCCCTGTCTTCATTATGGAAAAGTGAACGATTGTGCCACCACGCCGCATTGTTGCCTCTAAAACTGGAAAGCTCGATTTTTCGTTTTCCGATAGTGTTATTTACATCATCGCCCAAAAAGGAAGCATGCTTAGCACAATTGTTAACGAATTAAGACAAAGCGGAACAGAAACATCCATATCTTAGCCAGACTTAGTTCAACCTCAAAGGCTGGACTGGCAATTTGCGTTCAAAATATAGGCGCTTCATGTGTCCTGCAGTTCGTATGGAATCGCATTTCTCGTTCCGTATGTCTTCATAATTTGAGCCAATGCTGTTTAAGACAAAGTCGTCTGTGTTTTCTTACTTTTTTGTTGTAGTTCCAGTCGAATGCCTTTGTGAAGTTACGAAAAAAATTGCACCACATCAAAGAATCATTTTATGCCACAATACAAAATTGGGTCGATAATATCAGTGGTTGAAAAATTCCGAGATAGCCAGTTGATTGAAATCTTAAAAAGTATTCTTTCATCCCCAAAATATTAAGCTGTCCTTACGGTTCTCCTATATATGTTTCTTGTGTGTGCAGTTTAGGTAATGCTCATTAACTCGTATTTCAGTCTACTGGAGCATCTACCTCCGTCCTTCCCCCCTCCAAATGGCACTGAATTTTTATGGACTTGGACGAGCTTTATATTTTGTCATAAATTTTTGCATTCCACAGGCACGTACGCAGGAATTTTTTCCGGGGGGGACAAAACCTTCGAAACAGCAGATATAAAGTAGCACTTTCTTATTTAGTAACTAAATAAATGCAAAAAGCACGTATATTGGAAAATACAGATTAACTTTAATCTGTAGTATTGTAGCGGATGGGGGGAAGAAGACTGACGCCATTAAAGTTCATTAAAAGCTGTACTTTATCCTGAAAAGGGGGGATAAACGCCCTAATATCAAGGGTAATTCTATTTTGCCGTGGAAAGCAAACTCTACAAAAAAAATAACAGTACGATTGCTAATTACTTCAAAGAGGGTAAAAAGTTTGACGAAAAATGGGTTAAGCCTATTAATTGGGCAGTGACTTGACCGGATAATTGCATGCTGTAAAATCCCAAAAAAAGGCTTCACACTTGTATCTAAATTCTTAATAAATGTCCTATTTTTGAACCATGGGGAAATTAAACAATTAAGGTGGAAAGTTGGGGAAATTAAGGTGAAACCATGGGGATATTAAACATTTCACAAAATTTTGGGGGGCCTGGGCCCGAAGCCCCCCCCCCTGTGTACGTACCAGGCATTCCATCTTTCCTAAATTCTAGCGTTAACAGGTGTGTATGAGTCTTGGGGCAATATAAGATATCAGCAAGTCTATAAAAAGATAGCCGAGAAATAAACATAACATTCGGTTCAGCGTTCGATGTTCTTTATAAACTCACACTCAGTCTAGCTTATTGCAATTGATTGCAATAAGGTATAAATAGATCAATTTGTTTTAAAAGCCCAGGGGCCACAAACACAAAAATATATGTACAAAACAAGGAAATCGTCAACAGTACAAAGCACACAAAAACAAAATTCAAAACAAAAAAAATGCCTAGTCTAGAGACAAAATAAATTAATCACATAAAATTTCCCTTCTTTCTAAGCATTTATTTATTTAAACATCAGGTCGAGTTAATGTTGTTGGGATACTACATTGAAGAACGGGCAAAAGCTGCAAATCAATTCCATGTAAATATTCTTCCCCTGAAATGTGGTTGTTAATATTTTTCCAAGAAAGCACCGAGTAAACCCGGAGAAAATGGTCCAGATCTTCATCATCCCCCTTACCAAGGGCACCAGTATACTCCTTTTCGGAAATCTAAGCATCTAAGCTATATCGAATGTGGAGTAAATATAAATGTTATTTCAGTCTTAAGTCTATAAAAAGACCAAAGCTGAAACTTAGAACGAACAAAAATTATTTCTTCACAGTCCATCTAACATATATCAATAAAGCTAGGACAAATAAACCAAATAATCATATTTACCTATGTTTGTAGGACTTAGAAAATTAGTGCTTTACTGTCAACACTAAAATGGGAGTTTTGGTAATGTAAAAGTAAACCGATTAAGGCCACCTTTTACAGTATACAAATAAAGGATTTTTTTTAGTAATACTAAAGTTTATTTCTTACGATTTAAGATTGATTATTACTCACTATTGGTGTTATAGCTTGTGAGATCAAAATGTTACCTGATAAATCAATCCAATATTTCTGTATGCTGTTCAGTGATTTTGCGGTTATTAAAAAAACATTTATTGTTATGCTTATGTTTTTAAGATAATTATAATTTTATACCGAAAGTTACTGATATCACAGCTGGTGTAAGACTATGAAAAGCTTTATAGATTAGTTTATTTTTAGGCTACGTACTCACTTTTAACTAATAAATCAACATTCTTGTTTTTTATCCTTGGTTTCTGTGTTTTCAGTAAAGCCCTAGTTTTCTATAATCCGGAAAACATAAGAAAATATGATTATCTGGTTTATTTATACTAGCTTTATTGATATGTCTTACATAGACTCTGAAGCAATAACTTTTGTTCGTTTTAAGTTTCAACTTCGCTCTTTACTTCCCTCAAAAAACTTTGTTTTTTTTAAATTAATATGGCAAAGGGCCGAAGCCAACCTTGACTGAAAGCACCCCTTGAAAAGTAGCTTCTCTTCAGACATCCCGTTGCACCCACCTATTTTATAATGAAGTTTAAGAGAGTTTAGAAGTAAAATTTTTATTTTACAAAAGTACAATTCTTAATTATATTAATTTAAAAAACTTATTTATTTTATTTATTGATTATATAAAAACTTATTTATTTACATAAAAAATTATTATTTTCATTACTTTCAAGTATAGTCGAAAATTTTCAAGTATACTACTGTCAGCCAGCGTGTGTTCCCCGGGAAAACCCTCCAACACAGGTTGACTCTAGTTCGGCATTGTGGAGTGACATGCATGAGAGGTGTAGCATATATGGGAGATGGTAACGATGGCAATGAAGGGGGGGAAATTAGCCATGACTTGTTGCCTACTTAATTAGCTTATCTGTCTTGGCTTTTTCTACAATTTGCCATGACTTGACTTGCCCACAACTATTCCATTTTTAATTCCATTTTAAACTTTTCAAGTTTAATGCACCCCTTAAAAAGTGGCTTCTCTTCAGACATCCCGTGCACCTGTTTTGTAATGAAGTTTAAGAGAGTTAAGAAGTAAAATTTGTATTTTACAAAAATATAATTTTGTTTATATTAATTGAAAAAACTTATTTATTTTATTTATTTATTATATAAAAGCTTATTTATATATAGAAAAAACATTATTTTTATTAATTAAAAAATACTTGTTTTTTAGATTAATATGACAAAGGGCTGAAGCCAACCTTGGCTGAATGCACCCGTTGAAAAGTAGCTTCTCTTCAGACATCCCGTTGCATCCGCCTATTTTATAATGAAGTTGAAGAGAGTTTAGAAGTAAAATTTATATTTTACAAAAGTACAATTCTTAATTATATTAATTTAAAAAACTTATTTATTTTATTTATATATTATATAAATACTTATTTATTTACATAAAAAATTATTATTTTTATTATTTCAAGTATAGTCGAAAATTTTCAAGTATACTACTGTCAACCAGCGTGTGTTCCACGGGGAGACCCTCCAACACAGGTTGACTCTAGTTCGGCATTGTGGAGTGACATGCATGAGAGGTGTAGCATAAATGGGAGATGGTAACGATGGCAATGAAGGGGGGAAAATTAGCCATGACTTGATGCCCACTTAATTGGACTATCTGTCTTGGCTTTTTCTACAATTTGCCATGACTTGACTTGCCCACAACTATTCCATTTTTAATTCCATTTTAAACTTTTCAAGTTTAAAGCACCCCTTAAAAAGTGGCTTCTCTTCAGACATCCCGTGCACCTATTTTGTAATGAAGTTTAAGAGAGTTAAGAAGTAAAATCTATATTTTACAAAAATATAATTTTGTTTATATTAACTGAAAAAACTTATTTATTTTTTTTTTATTTATTATATAAAAGCTTATTTATATATAGAAAACACATTATTTTTATTAATTAAAAAAGACTTGTTTTTTTAGATTAATATGACAAAGGGCCGAAGCCAACCTTGGCTGAATGCAACCCTTGAAAAGTAGCTTCTCTTCAAACATCTTGTTGCACATATTCCGTAATGAAGTTTAAGAGAGCTAAGAAGTAAAATCTATATTTTACAAAAATATAATTTTGTGTTATATTAATAAAAAAACTTTTTTATTTAATTTATTTATTAGATAAAAACTCATTTATTTATATAAAAAATATTATTAATTTTATTAATTGAAATAAACTTTGTTTTTTTAAATAGTATGATAAAGGGCCGAAGCCAACCATGGCTGAAAGCACCCCTTGAAAAGTAGCTTCTCTTCAGACATCTCGTTGCACCTATTTTGTAATGAAGTTTAAGAGAGTTTTAAAAATATAATTTTTGTTATATTAATTGAAAAAAAATTATTTATTTTATTTATTTATGATATAAAAACTTATTTATTTATATAAAAACATTATTATATTTATTAATTTGAAAAAAAAACGTTTTTTAATTAATATTATCAAGGGCTGAAGCCAACCTTCGCTGGAAGCACCCCTTGAAAAGCAGCTACAATCCAGACATCCCGTTGCACCTATTTTGTAATGGAGTTTAAGAGAGTTAAGAAGTAAAATCTATATTTTACAAAGATATAATTTTTTGTTTTATTAATTTAAAAAAAACTTTGTTTTTTTTAAATTAATATGATCAAGAGCCGAAGCCAACCTTGGCTGAATGCACCCCTTGAAAAGTAGCTTTTCCTCAGACACCCCGTTGCACCTATTTCGTAATGAAGTTTAAGAGAGCTAAGAAGTAAAATCTATATTTTACAAAAAATCACGTTGACATTTTTTTTATTATTGCCAAAGTTAGATTATAGATATTTTATTGCATATACTGAAATTAAATCAAAACCAAGCAATTTTTTATATAGTTAAGTTTGTTTTGAAAGCAAAAGCAAAGCTTAAAACCAACAAAAATTATTTTCTCGTAGCCCTGCAACAAGTATATTAACAAGAGCTAAGATCTTATATGGCACTTGTGACGAGGCAAGAAGAGCTAAGAGCCAAGAGATCATATGGTATGAGCTCTAACAAAATTCTATGAATAAATAGATTGATTTAAAAGGAAAATAAGAGCTCTCATGCCGATCAGGATTTAAAATAAGAGCTCTAAGTCACCATTTCCTTCTAAATATCAAAATTCATTAAGATCCGATCTCCCACTCGTAAATTATAAATACCTAATTTTTTCTAATTTTTCCTCTCCCTTTAGCCCCCCAGATGGTCGAACCTAGGAAAACGACTTTATCAAGTCAATTTGTGCAGGTCCCTGACACGCCTACCGATTTTCGTCGTCCTAGCACATCCAGAAGCACCTGGCTCGCAAATCACTGGACCCCTGTCCCCAACTCCCCCAAAGAGAGCGAATCCAGTACGGTTCCGTCAATCACGTATCAAGGACATTTGCTTATTCTATCCACCAAGCTTCATCCCGATTCCTCCACTCCAAGTGTTTTCCAAGATTTCCCCTTCCAACTCCCCCAATGTCAAAGATCTGGTCGGGATTTGAAATAAGAGCTCTGACACATGAATTCCTTCTAAATACCAAACTTCATTAAGATCCGATCACTTATTCGTAAGACAAAAATACCCCAATTTTTCCGTTTTCCAAGAATTCCGGTATCCCCCTCTACCTCCCATAATGTCACAGGATCCTATTCTTCCCATTCAGTCTCATCCTGATCTCTCCGCTTTAAATATTTTGTAAAATTTCCGGTCCCCCCAACTGCCCCCTCCCCAATTACGCTGGATCCGGTTGAGATTTAAAATAAGAGATCTGAGTTACGAGGTCCTTCTAAATATGAAGTTTCATGAAGATCCGATCACTCCTTTTTAAGTCAAAAATACGTCATTTTTTCTAATTTTTCAGAATTAACTCTCCCCCCCCCAATAGAGCGGATCCGTTCCAATTATGTAAATCACGTTTCTGAGACTTCTGATTATTTTTCCCACCAAGTTTCATCCCGATCCCTCCAATCTAAGCGTTTTCCATGATTTTAGGTTCCCCCGCCCCAAACTCCCCCCAATGTCATCTGATCTGATCAGGATTTAAAATAAGAGCTTTGAGACACGATATCCTTCTAAATATCAAATTTCATTGAGATCCGATCACCCGTTCGCAAGTTAAAAATACGTCATTTTTCTAATTTACAGAATTAACCCCCTCCCCCCCAACTACCCCGAAGAGAGTGGATACAACAACAAAAGAGAGGATAATGAGGACTTTTTTCCCAAGACAGTGAACCAACAAATCCTGTTTGAATATTTCGGCCCTATATCTAAGGGCCATCTTCATCAAAGAAAATAAAAAACAATAAAACGCTTACAATAAAAGTTCTCAGTTAAAAATCCATTTTTTTTAAATAGCCTTGGCATCATTACTTCTTAACAAAAAGTTCAGCCAAGACTGTGATAAAAGCTAACATTTTACAAGATAAAAAGGTTCATTCTTTTCACTAACTGTACTTATTAAAAATAGGAATGATTTCTTATTGCGATATTTGCCTTCGCTGCAGCTAATCTGATAGTCAAACAGTTCGTAGTAACGAACTGTAGTAAGGAGCGACCCGGCTCAATAGTAACCAAAACTCTAAAAAATGGAATTTTGATACCAATACCTACATCAAAAGAATCGCATTTTAATGCTGATTTTAAATATATAAGTTTCATAAAGTTTAGTCCTACCAATCAAAAGTTACGAGCCTGAGAAAATTTGCGTTATTTTAGAAAACAGGGGGAAACGCCCCCTAGAAGTCATAGAATCTTAACGAAAATCACACCATCAGATTCATCGTATCAGAGAACCCTACTGTAGAAGTTTCAAGCTCCTATCTACAAAAATGTGGAATTTTGTATTTTTTGCCAGAAGGCAGATCACCGATGCGTGTTTATTTGTTTTGTTGTTTTTTTTTTCCCAGAGGTGATCGTATCGACCCAGTTGTCCTAGAATGTTGCAAGAGGGCTCATTCTAATGGAAATGAAAAGTTCTAGTGCCCTTTTTAAGTGACCAAAAAAATTGGAGGGCACCCAGGCCCCCTCCCACGCTAATTATTTTACCAAAGTCAACGGATCAAAATTCTGAGACAGCCATTTTATTCAGCGTAGTCGAAAAACCTTATAACTATGTCTTTGGGGATAGTAATGGTTATTGGGAAATATACAGGCGTTTTCAGGAGGATTTTTTTGGTTGGGGGGAGGGGTTGAGAAGAGGGGGATATGCTGGGGGAACTTTCCATCGATAATTTGTCATGGGGGAAGAAAATCTCCATGAAGGGAGCGCAGGATTTACTAGCATTATTTAAAAAAAAAAACAATGAAAAAATAAATATGAAAAAGTTCTTTCAGCTGGAAGTAAGGAACAGCATTAAAACTTAAAACAAACAGAAATTATTACCCATTTGAGGGACTCATCTCCTCCTAATACCTCGCTCTTTACGCTAAAGTATTTTTAGTAATTTCAACTATTTATTCTACGGCTTTTGTGATTCTGGGGTCATTCTTAATGAATTGGGACAAAATTTCAGCTTTAGTGTAAAGAGCGAGGATCTGACAAGGGGGCGAACCCCCTCATATATGTAATAAAAATACGAGAATACAAAAGTTCTTTACGTAAGCTAATTTGTAAGTTACGTAAATATTTTACTAATAAAAATATTCGTAAAAAATTAAAAGTTCTAGTTGCCTTTTTAACTAACCAAAAAATCGGAGGGCAACTAGGCTTCCTCCCCCGCTCTTTTTTTTCTCAAAATCATTTGATCAAAATTATGAGAAAGCCATTTAGCCAAAAACAAATAAATATGCAAATTTCGTTTTAATTATTCCTCTGCGGAGAGCCAAAATCAAAACATGCATTGATTCAAAAACGTTCAGAAATTAAATAAAAAAAACAAGTTTTTTTAACTGAAAGTAATGAGCGCCATTAAAACTTAAAACGAACAGAAATTACTTCGTATATGAAAGAGGCTGCTTCCTCATCAACGCCACGCTCTTTACGCTAAAGTTTTTTACTGTTTTAAAAAGAAGAATTGAGAGAAAGAGTCAAACTTTAGCGTCAAGAGCGGGGTGTTGATGAGGAAGCAGCCTCTTTCATATACGGAATAATTTCTGTTCGTTCTAAGTTTTAATGTCGCTCATTACTTTCAGTTAAAAAAAAACTTTTTTTTTTATTTAATTCTTTTGGGATTGGGCTTGTTTTTGTTCGTTCCTATTTTTGTTTTATTTTGAATTAGATTATTTTCTATAATTAATTTTGTGTACATAGGGTTGAGTTTGTATTCACCCAAGTCTCTATTTAGGGATGTATTATTATTTAAGTTTCGTTTGATTTCGATTGCCTCGCTGATAGTTTGTTTGATTCCTAGGTCATTGCTAATTAGAATTGTTTCGTCAAATAGAACATAATGGTTTGGATTTTCAAAAATATGATTACTTAAAGCTGAATCGAAAGATATGGAGTTATTTTTAGATTTTAATGCTTTTTCAATACTTTCTTTGTGTTGCTGTAATCTTGTTCCTAAATTTTGATGGGTTCGACCATGTAACAATTTCCACAACTACATGGTATTTGATACACCCCTCGTAGACGAGTAATTGGGGTTTTATCCTTACCAGAATTGACAAGATTCATTATACTTAAATTGCTTGTGAATACAACACGTAAATTGTTCTTTAAACAAACTGTTTTCAGTTTTGAAGTAATTTTCGGAATATAAGGTAGGTAAATCGTGCTTGTGGGTTTATTCGAATCATTTACTGGTGTGGGATTTAAGGCTTCAGAAGAATGCATCTTTAATCTTTGAGCAATAACAGTATTTATGAGAGAAATTGGGTACCCGTTGCCAAAAAGTATGTCTGTAATAAAACTTAATTCTTTTTTAACATACGGCTCTGAACAGATTACATAAAAAAAAACTAGTTTTTCTAACTGAAAGTAAGGAGCGACATTAAAACTTAAAACGAACAGAAATTACTCCGTATATGAAATGGATTGTCCCCTCCGCAATCCCTCGCTCTTTACGCTAAAGCTTTTAATTGTTTTAAAAAGCAGAATTGTGGCAAAGAGTCAAACAGACCGACAGAATTTGCGATTGCTATATGTCACTTGGTTAATACCAAGTGCCATAAAAACCAGCTCAGGTAAACTGAATCATATTTCCTGTAGTTTTTATGGCACTTGGTATTAACCAAGGGGATCCGTTCCGATTATGTCAATCATGTATCTAAAACTTGTGCTTATTTTTCCCACCAATTTTCATCTCGATCCCTCCACTCAAAGTGTTTTCTAAGTTTTAGGTTTCCCCTCCCAACTCCCACCCCTATGTCACCAGATCTGGTCAGCATTTAAAATAAGAGCTCTGAGACACGATATCCTTCTAAATATCAAATTTCATTGAGATCCGATAACCCTTTCGTAAGTTAAAAATACCTCATTTTTTCTAATTTTCAGAATTAACCCCCCCCCCCCCCAACTGCTCCAAAGAGATCAAATCCGTTCCGTTTATGTCAATCATGTATCTAGGACTTGTGCTTATTTTTCCCACCAAGTTTCATCCCGATCCCTCCACTCTCCGTGTTTTCCAAGTTTTAGGTTTCCCCCTCCCAACTCTCACCCAATGTCACCAGATCTGTTCGGGATTTAAATTAAGAGCTCTGAGACACGATATCCTTCTAAATATCAAATTTCATTGCGATCCGATTACCCGTTCGTAAGTTAAAAATACCTCATTTTTTCTAATTTTTCAGAATTTGCTCCGGTCCTTGATATGCCTGCCAAATTTCATCGTCCTAGTTTACCTGGAAGTGCCTAAAGTAGCAAAACCGAGACCGACAGACCGACAGAATTTGCGATTGCCATATGTTACTTGGTTAATACCAAGTGCCATAAAAACTCACATTAAGTTGATGGGTTGAATTTAATAGCAGAAAATATTTCGGCGAGGAAGTATAGTGGTGGGGGGGGGCAGAGATTTAAAACTTCTGAAGATTTTGACGCTGTCTCCTGGTTTAATAGGAATTAGACCTCCGTTGCCTGTGCAACGTGAAGTGTTGCAGCAACTGTGCCCTGTTCCTTAGGGCACAGTTGCGGAGCAACACGTGCAACTGTGCCCTACGGGACACAGTTGCGGAGCAACAGTCTCCATTATGTCCTTCAGAGGACATTTTTCTAATGCGGCTTCGATTGTTATCTTGAAGCATTTTTGATATGGTTTTATTTCGAGCTCCTACTAAACTGAGTTTGGTAAAATGTTTAGCTGGTCCAGAAATAAACGAGAATTATTTTATCTCCAAAACGTTTACTTCCGAAACTAGGGCCGTCTTAACTTGACGCCAATTCGAAGTATTATGTTTCGAGACGCACATTTCGGGAATTATTTCCGGGAAATCTGAAAGAGATACGGAAATAACGTCTTATAGTTTTCTGCTTAACTTTTGATGGTCTAAACTAGGAAAATATAAAACAAACCAAATTCACCAAAAAATTTAAATTGCCCCGAGGGCATGACAAAACTTCCAAATAGAAAAACCCAAAGAAATTATTTATTTCGGAGAAACTATTGTAAGCTCCAGTTGTTAGGAGATCGAGACCTGTCGAACCGCGTTGGAAAAAAAATTCTATTTCCAGAACAGAAGTTACCTCTAGAACGTCGAAACTTCGGAAATTATTTCTTAGAGAACGAAGCAACTTGGTATATAGAACACTTCACTTCTTCTTGCATACTTTTCATAGCACTACTCGATAAAACTATAAGAAACATCAAAATCGAAAATTTGAGAAAATTCCAAAAAAAATCGGAACGAGATGGACTTTTCCGAATTATTTCCGGGAAATCTGTAAGAGCTACGGAATTTTGTGCTCCGGTTCTCGAAGAGACAAATGAAAGTTCAGCATAACTGTATTTCTAACAAGTTTATTTTCGAAGCTAGGGTCGTCTTAACTTGACGCCAAACATCGAACGCACAGTTTCTAAGAAAAAAACGGTTTTATTTTTTTTTATGGAAAACTGTTAGAAATTTTAGGAACTTCTCTGGAACTTTTTTACTCTGTTTCACGTTTCCCTTCCCTCTGAAAAATCTCAAATTTTTAACTCTTACCACTTCGGAGCTACAGGTCGCTGATCACGGTGAAAAAAAAAAACTATGAAAGCAGTAGTGTTGCTCCGCAACACAATTAAAAGAGTACTTTTTCCAGTGACTAAGTATTATCTAGAAGAATTCAAAATTTTCAAAAAAATGTTATTTTTAGTTTAATAAAATTTGTATGCTGAATTTGATGCAAAATTTATCATTTTTAGTATGAAAAAGCTTGGTTCTCAAAGCGGTATGCGCCATCCCATGCCAGTTTCACCAGTTTCATCGGTGTTTAGTTATTTCTACTGGTATTCAATGATTATTTTAACATGTCTGTTCATTCTTTACGATAAAATGGATACTTTATCAAATTACGATCGCGTACGTAGCCAAAAATTTGTTTCGGGATTGAATAAAGAAAAAAAATAAATTAGACAAACCACACGGGAATATAGAAAACTGTTCAACGAATTTTTATCTCAGAGTGAGGATACGGGCCTGAGTCCTCCCCCTCTCCTCGCGCGCGTACCTAATTGTGGTGCCAGTCGTTAAAAGTAATGTGTGAATCAAATTTGGGCGTCAAAGCAATAAGTATTGGTCTGAATTTTGTTGGACATTTCTATATGTGGCCATATTACGAATTGAAACTGTTTGCACGATTACAAAACTATTGAAAGCAAACTAATCTTTTCTTGAAATGTAATTTCCCTTTTTTAAATTATGCTTTCGACTCCAAAGATTAGTAGAGAATTGATTAAGTTTTTCCATGAATTATATTTATGAACTTTCAACTTGTGCACACAAATTGCGTACAGACTAAGAAATTGTTTGTGTCCATGTCTGGATTGATAAAAGCTTGGCTGTTGCATTTGATGGTGCAATATACTTGAAATACCGCGACGACTTTTGCCTTAACTATAGAATATAATTAAACTTCGTCAACCTGATTGACAGGATGATAGGAAAGGCTTCTAGGCTTTTAAAAATGCATACTTCTGTTGCTACGAGAGAACTAGGACTAGTATTTTGAATTTTTATTAGGTCTGCCTTCATAAACATCATAATTTATATCTGATGTTGGTATATTTACAGTTCAACGTAGTGAAAACAAGTTTGACTTGTTTGCATATTCTGTCCGGTTGTAAATAGCGAACATGTGACTTTCGTGGTATAATCGCTTCATTCTCCTTAAAGATTGTGATGATAGAATTATACTTTTGTCAACCTTGTCCTGTGGAAGACATTCAATTCATTTTATTTCAGAAAATTTCCCAATATGTTCATCCCCGGTTATTCAAAAAGTTCCAAAGCGTCATGTTGCAGAACTCAGCAAAATTTCAAAAGATTCCGACAAAGTCGGGGTTAGTGCAAACACGGGCATTTTCTGAAAAAAAAATCTGCCTACAAACTTCACTAGGAAATTTTGCTAGTTTCATGAAAACTGCCAAATAGCATGCTACTATACTACCTCACTTTGGTTCACTAGTTTCACAAATTTTCACTAGGCCATGAAAACTGCCAATTAGCATGCTACTATGCTACCTCACTTTGGTTCACTAGGTTCACAAATTTTCACTAGGCCATGAAAACTGCCAATTAGCATGCTACTATGCTACCTCACTTTAGTTCACTAGGTTCACAAATTTTCACTAGGCCATGAAAACTGCCAATTAGCATGCTACTATGCTACCTCACTTTAGTTCACTAGGTTCACAAATTTTCACTAGGCCATGAAAGCTGCCAATTAGCATGCTACTATGCTACCTCACTTTAGTTCACTAGGTTCACAAATTTTCACTAGGCCATGAAAGCTGCCAAGTAGCATGCTATTATGTTACCTCACTTTGCACGTCGGGGTTTTGCAGTAGTGTGACAATTCCCTAATACTAATTGTTAAATCTAATAACCACCCCGGATTTTTCTGTAAGAAATATGCATATTTCTTCTGAGTGAAACTGAGTCAGCATATTGCTGAAGCAGGGTTGCCACCGAAGGAGCTTGTAAATGTAAAACAACTTGATCCAAAGAGTGTGATTTTGACATTCTCCGTGGATTACGTTAACCAAAAAGTGCGATTTTAGTCCTCGCCCTGATATAGTAAGGCTAAATTTAATGGTGGAATAGCCGATCTGCCTATCGACTTTTCGATTTTAGTCTTTTTTGGGGTTTTGTTCAATCTTATTTTAATTGTATTCCAAACATAGCTGAAAATTTTTCGGTGACTGTATTTTTATTATTATTCTTTTCAGATATTTTAAAAAAGGAACACGTGGCCCAAAAAGTAAATTTGCTCATTTTCCCCTGGATTTTCAGCCAGAGCGAGGATATTCTGTTCTTTTGTTGGTTCTCTTGCAACATTTTGTATTGGAAATGCGGTTTTGGAGATGCTTTCTTTTTGCATGCATTGTTTTTATACATTAAACCAGCCATAGTTTTGGTGAGGGGCCGAATTCAAATTTCTATATAGTAAACATTTACTTCTGAAAACCTCTTTTCTTTGGTGGTACTTGAGGTTGGCGATGCAAAATAGGGTAACAAAAAATAACTCAATTCACTGAGAATGCCATCACCATAGTTTATAAAGGACAACCAGAAAACTACAGAGTATTTCAGTTATTCATTTGCGAGAGCCAGAAACACAACTGCTCTTTGGGGGTAACGTAACAGGTCCTGGTCTGTTTTGTTTTGATTCAGATCCTGTTCATGCTGTGATTTCATCAACAAGTTAGGTATAATTAAACCACATATCCGCTACTAAATAAAACCATTTCAACATTTAAGTGTCTGATAATTTTTTTAGACGGGTCACAGTGGCTGCTGAAGTCGCAGATGCCTTGATATTTTTTTAGACGCGTCACAGTGGATGCTGAAGTCGCAGATGCCTTGATATTAACAGGCAAGAACTATTTTGGGCTCGAGAGGGACAATTTACTGTTTGGCTCAAGCTTCAGCTTGTCTATAATAATTCCAAATACTCCCGTGGGATCAACTTGATTTAAATTGGTTCACGGGCATTTATTATCGTGTCCGACTTTGCAGAGCATCCGGGTTGCAGCGGTAGCTGGCAACCTTGTAAGATACGATCACGTCCCATGCCAAAAAAACAAAGTTGTCCATAACTCCTGAAACTATAGTGAAATCAAAAGAAGAAGTACACTATTAGAACCGTCTTGTCCGATAACCCTGTGCAAGTAACTAACTGTCCCTTCTCTTGAATAACAAGGAAAATATGTTTGTTCGAAAATCAAGAAAAGTGGCTGCAACCACAATATTCTGCATCGTGGGCATCTTTTTCTTTTCTCTTTTCGTCTTACTATGGTAGTGGGGCACAATCTGGAGAGTTGTTTCCAGCGCTTCCATCGGGATATTCACCACTCTTTTGTGAGTGTAGCAGAAAGTGCCCCAAGAACTGTAAATGCCTTCTCCGATTTTGTGATGTCTTGTGTGCTTGTACTGGAAAGTGTGATAATTCGCCCGAAGAAGCATAACATATGCGTAATTTGTGGTCATTTTCTTTATATACTTTTTCTTTCTTTCTTTTTTTTTTCGTCAAAAGCTCTATTTTTGCAGTTAATTTTTTGTATTTTGAACGTACTCATATCGATGCTAGGATTCAGTATCTGTGCACTTTAATTTCTTCCAAGTGGCTTCTGTTTTGACGCCACCAACGGAATGGAGTTGCAAAGGTGGTTTTACCTCCTTTACGGCACCAATTGCTTTGTTCTTCCTTCTTTGAACATAACTGTAATGCAAGTACAGGAAAGTTAGTTTCATGTGTCACCACTTAGGTATGTTTTAATAATGTGAAGTTACAAAGATCGTTTTTGCATTTCTCTCTCTGTACCTTATTCTGTTTCGCATTCTAAGTTCAAACCTTTCATCGAGGTTGGAAAACAGAAAATATAGCCGGTGGCGTCATGGATTATGCAAATTAGGTTATATATCCTTTTGCACACGAAATTTTCGGTGCGCCCGCCTATATTCGTTTTCAGCAATGAATTCCACCCCCGATAAATTTCTCAAACCTTCTCTAGCTCGTTGAAGCCTATGATGTTAGACTTTCGTCGACTGGATCCCTGACTATAGTTGGTTTTGATGTTGAACGATCTGCCGTTCATTTGTATTTATGTACTTAATGTAGTACGTAAATTAGAAATATACAGCATTGTTGATAACGCATGTAGAATGTTTAATGGCTGGATTTCAAATAATACAACTGTGAACTTGCGTAATATAGTGGCTATTGAGGTGTAAGGTGCAATCGTTTGTTTAATCTACTCAGGTCTATCATCGATGTTCTTAAATATTCTCTTTATTATCTACCTGCTCTCATTTCTGCTCGCTCAAGTGTTACGACATCCACCAGGAAGTAAATTGGTATGATAGGGATGTATTAATAATGATGAACTTGATGCGAGTTTCATTGGCTCATAGAATATGGTGTTGCAATGCCAGTTGCTATTGGTTTTGTTGTCTCTAATTTTTAGGGCACTTGGTATAAACCAAGTGACATATAGCGATCGCAAATTCTGTCGGTCTGTCCCGGTTTTGCTACTTTAGGCACTTCCAGGTAAGCTAGGAGGATGAAATTTGGCAGGCGTATCAGGCGCCGGACCAGATTAAATTAGAAATCGTTTTCCCGATTTGACCATCTGGGGGGGTGAGTGGGGGGCCAGTTAATTCGGGAAAAATAGAAAAAAATGAAGTATTTTTAACTTACGAACGGGCGATGGGATCTTAATGAAACATGATGTTTGGAAGGATATTGTGTCTCAGAGATACCATTGTAAATCCTGACCAGATCCGGTGACATTAGGGGGAGTTGGAGAGGTAACCTAAAATCTTGGAAAACGCTTAGAGTGGAGGGATCGGGATGAGACTTGGTGGGAAAAATAAGCAGAAGTCCTAGATTCATGATTGACATAATAGGAATGGATTTGTTCTATTTGGGGGAGTTGAGGGGGGATTAGTTCTGAAAAATTAGAAAAAATGACGTATTTTTAACTTACAAAGGAGTTATCGGCTCTTAATGAAACTGTATATTTAGAAGTACCTCGTAACTCAGCATATTTTAAACCCCAACCGGATCCAGTGTCATTGCGGGGGGCAGTTAGGGGGGGGGCGGAAATCTTAGAAAATACTTAAAGCGGGGAGATCAGGATGAAACTGGATGGGAAGAATAAAAACAAGTCCGAAAAACGGATCCGCTCTCTTTGGTGGAGTTGTGGGGGGATAATTCGGAAAAATTAGATAAAATAAGGTATTTGTAACTTACGAACGGGTGATCAGATCTTAATGAAATTTGATATTTAGAAGGATCTTGTGCTTAATAGCTCTTATTTTAAATTCCGACCACATCCCCTGACATTGGGGGGGAGTTGGATGGGAAAACCGGAATTCTTGGAAAACGTGAAAATTGGGGTATTTTTATCTTACGAATAGGTGATCGGATCTTAATGAAACTTGATATGTAGAAGGATCTTATGTCTCAGATGCTCCATTTTCGACTCGAATTGGATCCGGGGACATAGGGGGTTAGAGGGGGGCAGCAAATCTTGGGAAACGCTTAGAGTAGAGAGATTGGGATGAAAATTGATGGGAAGAATAAGCACAAGTTATAGATACGTGATTGACATAATTGGAACGGATCTGTTCACTTAGGAGGAGCTGGGGGGTGATGATTTGGAAAAATTAGAAAATTTGAGGTATTTTTAACTTAAGAACGGGCGACCGGATCTTAATGAAATTTGATATTTAAAAGGAACTCATGTGTCAGAGCTCTTATTTCAAATCCTGACCAGATCTGTTGACATTGGGGGGAGTTAGAGGGGGAAATCGGAAATCTTGGAAAACGCTTAGAGTGGAGGAATCGGGATGAAGCTTGGTGGGTAGAATAAGCAAATGTCGTAGATACGTGATTGACGTAACCGTACTAGGTTCGCTCTCTTTGGGGGAGTTAGGGGTGGGGTTCAGTGCTTTGGCTATTTTGGTGCTTCTGGACGTGCTAGGACGACAAAATTGGTAGGAGTGTCAGGGAGCTGCACAAATTGACTTGATAAAGTCGTTTTCCCTGATTCGACCATCTGGGGGACTGAAGGGAGAGGAAAAATTAGATAAAACGAGGTATTTATAACTTACGAGTGGGTGATCGGATCTTACTGAATTCTGATATTTAGAAGGACTTCGTGACTCAGAGCTCTTATTTTAAATCCCGACCGGCATAAAGCCTCTGGTTTTCCTTTTAAATCAATCTATTGGTTCTCAGAATTTTGCTAGAGCTCATGCCATATGAGCTCTTGGCTCTTCCAGCCTCGTCACAAGTGCCATATGAGCTCTTAGCTCTTGTTATTTTTTTTATTCTTATGTCGGCAGGGGTATACGATAGAAATGTCCGTGGGTCTAAAAATTGTGGCACTGATGCACAGTATTATGCTCAGAAATTCATTTGGAAGCGGATCAGATACTTCGATCATATACTGATACTGTCATATACTGTGGAGGATAGATCATATACTGTGGGAGGAGTAACCTGAACACCGAGAATTGTTTATCTTTCCTACTGCACCTAAATAAATTGGCATGGCCAAAGGTGGCAATATTGTTTTTTTATACTTTTCAGTCAAAATTACAGAGATTTTGAGAGCGACGCTTGTTCAATTTAGGACATGGATATAGGCAGCTGTGCAAAATTACTGACCAGAGGAAAATGTTAAAAGACGTATTTTTTGCCTGAACGGTGCAATAATGCTCATTTCACGAATTGTGCAGTTCTTGTGCATTCTGTTTTTTTCTTTTTTGGGAGGGGGGTGTCAAAATTCGGTGTCTTTGCCGTGTCCCACAGCAACAAATACTTATTTTTTCGTTCCGTAGCAGAAAATTCCTTATTCGGTGGGAATAGCCAAAGTAAAGGAAAACTCAGCAAAATAATGGTAAAAGAAAATGCTTTTTTTGTTATAAAAAGTTTTATTATTAAGAGTTAATATCCCTTTTTTGCCGGGTCCGATCTGACCTCGAGGGGGGGGTATGAAAGGGATGGGAAACCCTATAGAGGGTTTTTTATTGCTTGTGTTCAAACCAAAATTCTATGGTGAATGCCAATACATTTTTTTTTTCTTCATGCCTAGATACAATATAAAACCTCCATGTAACACGAGACTTGTTATAAAGAGGAATGCGCTTTTGAGAACCTTCGAGGAGGTAGAATCGCACTCCTTTTGCCTTTGAAGTTGGAGCCCGTATCCGACTGCTTAGCTCTATTTTAAGTCATCTCACAACTGACAAGATTAATTAAACGGATTGGCAATGCTTATTTGTTGTTTTTCTTCTAGATCCTCTGGTGGAATTGGAGAAGAAAAACCTTATGCATGCCCAGTGCCTGGGTGCCGCAAACGGTATAAGAATGTCAATGGTATTAAATATCACGCCAAAAACGGACATCGAAGAGATGGAAAGTAAGTCTTTTTTTATTATTATTATTATTATTATGTAGTGACACCATTAGTTCAAAATAATAATAGGAATATCAGCCCAATTACTACTGATTAAGAGCGGCAATAATAATTATTAAAAACAGCGCTACTGTTTTGTGTTCGTTTGCTTTTAGTGTTATTAGCGGTCTTAAATGGTGCTTCGTAAATAATAAGAGATGCAAACTTGAAACAATCAAAAAGAAGTAAAAATATACTATCTAAGCTCCGAAAGTAAATTTCTCAGGGATCTTGCTACCTAACCTACGAGGAAATGGTGTTATCTTTACGAGAAACTGATTTTGAACTTCTTCTAACTACTCTAAATTTCCAAGAAATAATTCCGGAAAAGTTTGTCTTCAAATCTGTTTTGCTTTTTGGATTTTGATCGGATTTTCTGTAGTGTCCTATGCATATTAAAGTTTTAGCTCAGAACCTATGCTGAAGTTCCTGTTTACGATCTGGCATACAGGCAGGAGGAGGGGGGGCTTAGAATTATTTTGTCGGTATATTATGGTTGTGACGTCCGACGCAACCTAGTGAAGAATAGTCTCCGTCCCATAAAATTCATAAATTTAAAAACATGTTTCGAAAAAAACTGTCAAATGAAGAAGAATTGTCATCTGAAGCTGGTTCAGGAATGGTTACTGTTATTTCGGCCTTCAACTTGCAAATGCTTATTGCAAAAATAGTTTGAGGGGAATTGTGTCCACAGGAAGGGGCTCAGTGTCCTGTAGTGTCCTATGCATATTAAAATTTTAGCTCAGAACTATGCTGAAGTTCCTGTTTACAATCTGGCGTACAGGCAGGAGAAGGGGAGGGGGCTAGAATTATTTTGTCGGTATATTATGGTTGTGACGTTCGACGCAACCTGGTGAAGAATAGACTCCGTCCCGTAAAATTCATAAATTTAAAAAAGACGTTTCGAAAAAAAAAGATGTCGAATGAAGAAGAATCGCCATCTGAAGCTGATTCAGGAACTGCTATTTCGGTCTTCAATTTGTAAATGCTTGTTGAAAAATAGATTAAGGGGAATTGTGTCCACAGGAAGTGGCTCAGGCTTTTGCCAAACCTGATGTGAATTTTCACCCTGTCTTCCTTGTTTCCTTACCAGGGGGACTTTAAAATATTTTGTTGCGATGTCCATCCGAAGTGATTGTTGGCTCTCAACCAAACTTGATAAATGGCAACAGCTAGTGTCGTTGAGTTAGGGGGGACTAGTCTGACCTCTGGGGGACAGGGTGAATTATAATCATCTGAATATATAAATCAAGAGCGTCATGACCTTTTGGAATTTGGGACCGTTTCGTTTACCGATTTGTTGAAGAGGAGAGAGACCGACTAAATTTCTGTCATTAGGATAACCTTTGGAAGAGTTCGTCTGATCTCTTCCAAACTTGGCGAAAATTAAGAGCTATTGCCCTAATTATATTTTCTTTATGAGTCCCCGGACCTGATATGACACCTTTGGTGGGTAGGGGATGAGGATCTGTATTCTTGTCTTCTGAAAATCTACAAAAGGGATGTCAGATCCTATTGAAACTTGTGGGAAGTAAAACTGAGGCTCAATAGACTGGCTTTTTGTAGTCTGTTTATCGTTTGACCAGAGCTGGTATTTGGGAGCAGATTTTTCCCCTGGCCCAAAAACATGAGGGGTGCAAAATTTCAAATAAATAATCTAGCGGTATAATAATTTTTTTTTTTTAATGTCATTTGTATTAAAATAAAGCAGAGGTGTAGTTGGCAGTAAGCGAAGTATAAGCAAGTTGAATCTGAAATTTTCACTTTTCCCGTGTCTTCATTGCCAATCCTTGAAAATAAAGTTAGTAGCAAAACAAGTAAAATATTGCGATGATTTAGATCCCATTCAGTTGTTCCACGAGCTCCAAGATATTGAGAAAAAAAAAAACATTCAACACTGACGCATTTCCTTTAAGAAACCTAAAGATGTGTCAGAATTAATTTTGTATTGCGGAAATAAAGGGGTCTTCGCAAACGTAAAGTAGCGATTGCAGTGTCGGTGGCCAGTACTGAAAGGCCGCTTAGTAAACTTAGATCGATATTAATCCACCTCAGATCGACTATGGGTCAGCAGTGGCTTATGACTTAGTGTTAGTATGCATAGAATGTGAAGAATTAGAATCAATCAATTGCGACAAGATGACTAATAATTTTTCTGAGGATAAAATAAGAAAAGTCAGATTAAAAACAAATGGAAATTTTAGTTAATAGATGAAAATTTTTGCTAATAAATTAAAATTTTGTTAAAATTTAGCCAGTGAGTTTTTGGGAGACATGGGGTGGGCGCTAATCAAGATTTGTGTCAGGAGTAAGAGATGCCAGAACCTTCACTGCATTTGACATCTATGGGGGGAGGAGGGTAGGGCTTTCAATATTTGTCCAGTTACTGGGCGGGTTGGTCTGATCCAACCGATCATGATCAAGAGATTCATGATTTCGGATGTCCGTGCTCAATCCTAGCTCTTCGAACAACTACTATATTAGTTTCTTTCGCATTCATCAGAATTATTTATCGGATTTCAGCTAAACGTGACAGAAGGGGGAGGGTTAGCAGCAAGAGTTCGATTAGCCTTTTAGGGATTTGATTCGTAAGCTCGGAAAATTCCCTGCTAGAAATAAGTGCCATATGAGCTGTGAGATATTCATTTTTTTTTTCGTAAACCGATCGTTATATATAAGAGGTCATATAACTATCTGTGACTGTAGAAAAGTAGAAGTAGCGTCCAAGAGTAGATCTGACGAAAGCAATGAAGCCAGAGAGAATTGGTGTAGCTTTTCTTAAGTATAGCAAATTTTCTAGACAGTGATTTTGCCTTTCTATCTTACAAAAGGGAAAATGTGTTATAAAGTACAAGGTGGCTTTTTCTTGTGACAATCCGAGTGTCAAATGTGGAAACATATCACCAGTCTTTCGATTGACCTGGAGAACTCTATTCTGGTCAAAAGTAAAAAAAAAAATGTCTGATCCGTACTCAACAACGAAGGAACAATGAGCTTTCTAGAAAATTAAATAAAAAAGACTGATTTTCTTAGCTGAAAGTAAGGAGCGACATTAAAACTTAAAAGGAACAGAAATTACTCTGTATATGAAATGGGTTGTCCCCTCTGCAATCCCTCGCTCTTGACGCTAAAGCTTTTAATTATTTTAAAAAGTAGAATTGTGGCAAAGAGTCAAACTATTATAAAGAGCGAGGGATTGCAGAGGGGACAACCCATTTCATATACGGAGTAATTTCTGTTCGTTTTAAGTTTTAATGTCGCTCCTTACTTTCAGCTAAAAAAATCAGTTTTTTTTATTTAATTTCTGAACGTTTTTGAATTAATGCATGTTTGGTTTTGGCTCTCCGCACATAAATTATTAAAATGAAATTTGTATATTAATTCTTTTTTGGCTAAATGGCTTTCTCTTAGTTTTGATCAGACGATTTTGAGAAATAAGGGGTGGAGAAGGAGGCCTAGGTGCCCTCCAATTTTTCGGTTACTTAAAAGGCTACTAAAACTTTTAATTTTTAACGAACGTTTTTATTAGTAAAAAATATACGTAACTTAAGAATTAACTTACGTAACAAACTTTCATAACCTTATATTTTTATTATGTATATGAGGGGGTTTGTACCCTCGTTAATACCTCGCTCTTTACACTAAATCTTAACTTTTCTCCCAATTCTTTAAGAATGACCCCTGAATCAGAAAGGCCGTAGAATAAATAGTTGAAATTACTAAAAATACTTTAGCATAAAGAGCAAGGTATTTATCTCCTCCTAAATACCTCGCTCTTTATGCTAAAGTATTTTTAGAACCCCTCATATGCGTAATAATCTCTGTTCGTTTTAAGTTTCAATGCTGCTTCTTCCTTTCATTTGAAAAAAAGTTTTCATGTTTATTTTTCATTGTTTTCTTATAGTAATGCTAGAGAATCCTGCGCCCTTTTCATTGAATTTTTCATCCCCCATGACAGATTTCTCCAAGGAAAGATCCTCCAACATAGCCCCCTCTCCTCAGCCCCACCCCCAAACAAAATAAAATCCCCCTGAAAACGTCTGTACACTTCCCAATAACCATTACTATATGTAAACACTGGTCAAAGTTTGTAACTTGCAGCCCCTCCCCCAGGGAATTGTGGGGGAGTAAGACATCCCCAAAGACATAGTTATTATGGTTTTCGACTATACTGAACAAAATGGCTATCTCAAAATTTTGATCCGTTGACTTTGAGAAAAAAATGAGCGTGGGAGGGGGCCTAGATGCCCTCCAATTTTTTTGGTCACTTAAAAAGGGCACTAGAACTTTTCATTTCCGTTAGAATGAGCCCTCTTGCGATACTCTAGGACCACTTGGTCGATACGATGACCCCTGGGAAAAAAAAACAAATAAACACGCACCCGTGATTTGTCTTCTGGCAAAAAATACAAAATTCCACATTTTTGTAGATAGGAGCTTGAAACTTCTACAGTAGGGTTCTCTGATACGCTGAATCTGATGGTGTCATTTTCGTTAAGATCCTACAACTTTTAGGGGGTGTTTTCCCCTATTTTCCTAAATAAGGCAAATTTTCTCAGGCTCGTAACTTCTTATGGGTAGGACTAAACTTGATGAAACTTATATATTTGAAATCAGCATTAAAATGCGATTCTTTTGATGTAGCTATTGATATCAAAATTCAATTTTTTAGAGTTTTGGTTACTATTGAGCCGGGTCGCTCCTTACTACAGTTCGTTACCACGAACTGTTTGATTGTCTTACTGTATTAGAACTGATTTAAATAAACTCAACGGAATAGTCAAGGGTGTGGCTGGAGAATCAGTGGCCCTTAAAACAGCAGTGAATTATCCTGGGTCTTTGAAGATGCAAATAATCTTCTTTTTGAGTTACCTCATTGTTTCTAAACCCTTATTTTTCTCGCACTCCGCTCAAAAAGGATAAAACCAAAGCCAGTAATCCAATGATAACCCCTTCGTCTAAATAATAAATATGGATCTGTGCCTAACTAATCTGTTCTGTCCGTTTACATCAGTTACATGACAAATAATTTTCGTCCGTATTTTTCAAAAGTCAGTCTATCCGAGAATGAAAAAGAACTGTTTACTTGAAAAATACAACCGTCTCAACAGCTTTTATTGAATGTGCTTATTCGTTATTTCTAAGTATTGACTTGACCTGTGCATTCGATTGAAATCTATTGTAATAAAGATTCGTTCAGGCTTTAATGTTTAGTTGTTTTTTGGGATTTTTTTTTTCTAACTGCCACTCCTTTCTACTATGCTATTTATGTTTTCTTTTTAACCTCAGTTGTAAATTTAGTCGCTGAAAAGGCCAAGATAGTACTTTTATTCAACTTTTTTTTCAGAAAAGAATTGTTCTCTCTGTTTCTCCCTATATGCCCCTCTCTCTCTCTCTCTCTCTCTCTCTCTCTCTCTCTCTCTCTCTCTCTCTCTCTCTTTCTCTCTCTCTCTCTCTCGCTCTCTTCTCTCTCTCTCTCTCTCTCTATATATATATATATATATATATATATATATATGGTGTTGCATCTGTTCTCGTATGTTCAGAACCACTTCTTATCAGAGATTAATTAATTGTCAAAACACATGTAAATGAGAGTTTAAAGACTGAGCATAGAACGTGCTTATCAAAATGGCGAGTTGTTGGAGTTCATCCAGCCGAAATGTAGCCTTTCGGCTACATTGTTACGTTATATCCACGAATAATAATTAGAAGAAAAAACGAATTTTTTTTTTTATTTGTGTAATACTTCTTTCTTAAAAATTTCCTTTTTAGTGCATTTGGGGACATGCAAGTGTTTGTTAAGACCCTTTTTATTTCTATTTATCCTTTCTGGGTTTTAGTAGTAGACCTATTCCATTTGGAGAGCCATCTTTTCATTATTGATGCTAAAGTGTGTTATACTTACGACATGATGAAAACGACCAAAAAAGTGTGCAAAGAGGGCGACAGTTAGCAAGGGTGCGCGAAATCACAGGGCGGTTGGCCCCCAAAACCCTCATTGTACTTTCTTGATGAAGGGTCAATAAATGGAAATCAGCATCGCCGATAGAAGTCTGTAAAGTCTAGTGCCGTATTTTCATTTTGCCCCGCAACACTCAAAGAGATTTTTTTTTCTCCTTTAAGTTTTAGGTGATTTTTCTTTTTTTTTTGCACGAAAGCAATTTGTAATTTGGCTCTTTTGAATCACAGAATATTTTATGTATGAATTCTGATAAATTCTGGGTAAGGGTAACACTTATTAGATCGTCTGGAGAATTAGCGCTTTGAACATCAATGATAATATGATAGTGCTGGAGTTTATCTGTTTGAGCCTTTTTCTTTAGTTAAATAAAAAACGTGTTTTTCAGCTGAAAGTAGAGAGCAACATTAAAACTTTAAACGAACAGAACTTATTCTGTATATGAGGGGGGATGCCCTTTCCTCAACCCTCGCTCTTTACGCTAAGGTCTTAAAGCTCTTTAAAAATACTTCTCATTCATAATCAAGGTCTCTTGTGTACGACTAAGCTTTCCCAAAGAAACAGGAAAAAGGTCAAACTTCATCATAGAGCGAGGGTTGAGGAAGAGGAAGCTCCCCTCATACAGTTTTAATTTCTGCACGTTTTTCAATCATACCAGGAAATCCCTTCCCCCCTCCCCTGTGTAAAATTTCCTGTAAAATACCCGCAGAAACCCTCCTCCTCATGGAAATTAATCCCTGTGCAAAATCCTCCCCTCCCCGCAGGAAATTACCCCTACAAACTTCTGTATATTTCCCTATAGCAAAACTGTAGATAAACAGTACAGGCAAACTGTGTAACTTACAGCCCTTTTCCCAGGGACTAGGGAGTGTCGTGTCATCACCAAAAACATAGCCATTGGGCCTTCCGACTATACTGATTTAAATGGTTATCTTAAATTTTGGATAAAAGGCTTTTGGGAAAAAATAAAGAAGCGTCCGTGATCTTTCTTCTGCCCAAAAATACAAAATTTTACATTTTTGTAATCAGGAGCTTGAAACCTCTACAGTATGGTTCTCTGATATACTGTATGGGATAATGTGATTTCCGTTAAGATTATCTCTACGTTTTTTGTTTGTTTGTTGTTGTTTTTTTTGACTGACTTTTGACAATATCTTTGGTCAGTATTTTAATACAAGTAATTTAATCCACTGATTAATCAATAAATTAATAAGCGCTACAATAGTAAACCGTCCTAAGCAAAATGCAGCACCCACTTAGTTGTGCGTCAATGAACCAACACTAGACGCCTAATTTTTCAAAAAACATACACATTATGACTATCTTAATCTAATTATAGGATTCGAGTCTTTTTCATGGACAGTTTTTGAATTACCTTAAATTGCCTCGAGAAACGATTGATTTTGTTTTCAAGTCCCATGGGCTTAAAAAATAGAAATTAAACTGTGATTAAGTATGAAGAAAAAGCAAAAAAAAAAAATCGGGTGTGAATACTTATGCTGATAAAGAAACCGATTTTGTTTTGTTTTTTGTTGTTGTTTTTTCCTTCGCTAAAGAGTATTAGAATTAAGTATGAGGAAAAAACAAAATAAAAATATAGGTGTGAATGTTTATCTGATAAAGGAACCAGTTTTTTGTTTTTGTTTGTTTTTTTTTACTTCACGTAGAAATCGAAAAAAAGAAACACAAATTAATTAGAAAGAGTATTAGAATTAAGTATGAGAAGAAAACAAAACCAAAAAATTGGGTGTGAATATTTATGCCGATAAAGGAACCGATTTTTTTTTGCGTAGAAATTTGAAAAAAGAAACACAAATTAATTAGAAAGAGTATTAGTATTAAGCATGAGGAGAAAACACAACAAAAAAATTGGGTGTGAATGTTTATGCTGATATAGGAACCGACTTTTTTTGCGTAGAAATAAAAAAAAGAATTACAAATTAATTAGAAATCTAGTTTTTAATATTAAGCGTATAGTGATTAAACTTGTTTATGAATCACACAAAATTTTTGCTTCTAATTTTTTGTTTTCAGGGTGGCATATATACAGAAGAAATGTATATGACGTTTTTGATTTTTTTTTTTTTTTTTTTTTTTTTTTTTCATTGCGATAAAAGTTGATATAAATCTTTTATTGTAACTATATATTTGTGGTACAATTTTTTTTAATGTTTCAAAGACTCTGGAATTTATGCAGTTCAGTGCTAAGATTAATACAAAAGTTTGGAATTTTCCATTTGAGGAAAGATACAGGTACATCGTTTGCATGGTGTAAAAACAGGATCGAAGAAAAATGCGTTAAAAAAGGTGTAAAAGAGGCTCCTTTTTTTCTATTTTAAAAGAAAAATGGTGAACAAGTAAACTTTTTACTGGCTGAGAAATCAGTTTTGACTGCATCAGAACATGCTATAATAGTTGGTAAGACAGTGAATAAGCATGGTATGGAATGGAGAAAAACAGCCGCTAGAATTGACCAAGTATAGGAAACAAATTTTACTGCGTGTGTTATTATAAGTGCTAAAGTTACCCGTTTTTTTTCTCTCTATTTTCTTTCGTTTTTATTGTAGTAGTTGGTTTTTCGTACTACATTCGTTCGACAAGAAGTGCAGTCAATCCAGAAGTGCTTAGGTAGCTTACTGTCCCTCCTTTCATTTCCTGTCATCAATTGGCAAGCTCATGATTGCTCTTCAACAAAAGTGTGTAATCAATATAGTTGCTGTGCCAGAACTACCAATGCCCTTATATTTCATCGGTCTCCCCGTCAAAGGTCGTGTCAATACGAGCGTGATTTGTTTCATAATTTTAAAATGTCCTGCCAAAACTATTTATATATTGTCGCATTTTTGGCACATGTCACTGTTCCCTGAATTGCCTATTTGAACAGGTTGCTGATGAGAAGCCAGGACCGGGACTTTTTTTTCTTATTACTCTTATGCATTTCATTTAATAGATAACAGTTAACAGAGCGTTAACTGAAAGAAAAGTTATGATGGCTAGGCCATGTTTTACAAACGAAGAATGATAGATCCCCAAAAAGGTTGCTTGTTTTCTATTCATCTTGGGCCAGATATAGTGGGATTGGAAGGGGTCATAAAGGATGAATTATTAATATTGTTAATATCGGGGTGGTCTGACCAAGATGAATCAGAGCTCGTGCCACAAAAATTCACAGCCCCCTTGCCCAAAACGAAATCTGATTACTGATGAGAGTGGCTAATACTTAATTTATGTGGGAGCAAAGAGTGAAAATTTAAACTGAATGGGGTGGAGGAGGAAAGGGCGTCGCTGTTGTTCTTAGCTGGCTTGCTACCGCAGTAATAGTAGTAGTTGCATAAAAAGTCCTACATTCCTGATTACGGTTGTTCACCCACCGTCATTTCGGTGTCAAACATTTTCTTTAAGGGGCCTCCCAGTGTCCTTTCTTAGAATATAATAAAAGGAAGAAGGAATAGTCAAAACTAGAAGTACCCGATGCATAAGAATTTAAATGCTCTTCTGTGTATGCCAGAAAGACATTACAAGCTAAAGCTACACACAACCTTTGCAAATACAACTCAGAAAAGAAACTTTCACAATAAGTAAGAATTCATCCAGAGGATTTAGTGAGTCTATCCCCACTCACCCTCAAAATATATTCTGAATTTATGTGTTTTGCCAGTGAAAATTCGAGTTTAGTTTGTTATTAATGTATGATCGATCCTATATGTTTCTCTTTCGCTCTCTCTCTTTCTCTCTCTCTCTCTCTCACTCTCTCTCTCTCTTACTCTCTCTCTCTCTCTCTCATATCGACTGATCTAATTTTTCTTGTCTCTTTTTGTGTTAAGGACAAGCCGTAGATCATGCTTAATTTTAATTGAGCCTTTGACATTTACCTTGGTTTTTGGCATCCTTGGCATCAGCTTCTCTCTCCTTGGAACTCACCTGTTCTCAACTTTTCAAATTTATTTGTTTTTTCTAGGGCATATAAAGCTTATAAATGTTATTGCGGGAAGGCGTACAAGACGGCCCAAGGCTTGAAAAACCATTCTCTAGCTCACCACGGCTGTCTCCCAGCAAACGTATCGTCAAGTGCAAATCTGTTAAATCAACTGAGGGTAACTAGAAAAGTTACTCTGTCACCCTCAACAATGGCTGGCCTTCAGCTTGTTGGACTCAAAGCATTACAGGTTTCTTATTTTTGTTTATTTGTGTCAAATGCTACTCCGAGGTTGTCGAAGCGTCGACCCATTGGTGAAAGTTACCTCATCATAGCCTTGTCTGTTTTGGTTATCAATTGAGCATCTAAAGGTTTCCAAGTTTTCCTTTGATAAGCCACCTAAACCGCTCCTCGGGATTAATATACCGATAGAACCGGCTCACATAAATATAAAAAAAAATTCTATTTGAACCTATCCAATGTAATTACCAATTAACTTCACATGAAAGAATTGGAGGAAAATAGTACAAAAAGAGAAAACAAAATATTAAGGAAGTATTTGCTTTCTTGCAAGCTGACTCAGAATCTCATTAGATTTTCTTGACTAAACATTTGACAACCTAAAAAGTGAGAAAGCTAGAAAACATGTCTTAAGTTGAAGAATGGCAATAACTGTATTTATAATGGTAATTATGCATCATGTATTTTTTACGATGTAGAAAGCGTTTGATACTCTAAATCATTCCATTTTGTTCGAAAAATTGAACAACTCTGGAATTCGTGGAAGAGCATTGGACATTGGACATAGGACATAGATATAGGACAATGCTCCATTGGAGCATTGGACATAGAGCATTCCACATTCGTGGAAGAGCATTGGATGGTCCAAGACCATCTGTCTCAGTATAACTCCCTGGATGATATTCGAGTATCCCAGGGGTCTATACTCGGACCGTTACTATTTTATTTATATATATATATATATATATATATATATATATATATATATATATATATATATATATATATATATATATATATATATATAAATGATCCCTAATTGTCTATCCTATAAGGACAGCCTAGTAGTTGTGTTTGCAGATGATACAGTGGAATCTGTTGAAGGTAATACCTCTTCATTATTGATAGAGAATTTGGCGTCTGAAATGAATTCAGTTGTTCAGTGGTTTTCATGTAATTGTTTAGTCCTAAATTTGTCTGAGACAGAATTCATGGTTTTTGGGATATCTGAGCAAAGATTTGCAAAAGGTAGGATTGATGAGTTAGCTGTTTCTGGGAATTTGGGAAATATTCTTGATGAGCTTTTATCTTTTCGTAGTCATTCTGACCATCTCCATATAAAATTAGCCCAAAATTTAGGATACTAACATCGATTAAAGTGTGTTTGTTTTACTTCAATTATTAAAATTATTTATCATTCTTTAATAGAATCATACCTTAGATATTGCCCCATTATTTACCTAAGCACATTTTCAAATCACGCTTCCCGCTTACTTGCTTTCTATACTTGCTTTCCGTTTAGCCCTAGACGGTTGGCCGAAAAGGACAATCTGTTATCCTTCATCCGCAGAAGGTGCCCTAGCCATTTAGATTTGCAAAAGGTAGGATTGATGAGTTAGCTGTTTCTGGGAATTTGGGAAATATTCTTGATGAGCTTTTATCTTTTCGTAGTCATTCTGACCATCTCCATATAAAATTAGCCCAAAATTTAGGATACTAACATCGATTAAAGTGTGTTTGTCCTACTTCAATTATTAAAATTATTTATCATTCCTTAATAGAATCATACCTTAGATATTGCCCCATTATTTACCTAAGCACATTTTCAAATCATGCTTCCCGCTTACTTGCTTTCTGGACTTGCTTTCCGTTTAGCCCTAGACGGTTGGCCGAAAAGGACAATCTGTTATCCTTCATCCGCAGAAGGTGCCCTAGCCATCTCAGTCTTTCTTTTATTATTGCCCTAGAAAGCGGGATTGAACCATATTTTTCGTATAGCCTACAGTTTGAAATACGGTCAGTCAACCAGGTGCCCAGAACAATCTGTAGGCAATTTCTGTGGAAAACATGTAGTAAATCTTCATCCGCTTTTTGGAGCGCTCATGCTTCAGAGCCATATTTGACCACTATCATCACTGTACCTTCCAATATTCTAATCTTGGCTTGCAGAATTTTCTCCCTATTCTTGCAAACTTTTTTTTTACTGTGAAAAAACACACTTGAGTGTTGGCTATTCTACTTCTAGCATATTCACTGCTCCCACCGTCTTTACTAATAATACTAGCAAGGTAAGTGAAGCTGCCCACCTGATCAATCTTTCCGTTACCCAACGTCAGCTTTTCATCTTCACTTATTCCTAGCTTTTGTGACCTAGTCTTCTTAACATTAATTTTTAAATCTATCCTCGCAAACGATTCTGAAACCCTGAGTTCGCAAAACCTCTAAAATTTCATTCATTTTGCTCACACTTTCATCTAGGATGTTTAAATCATCTGCACAATCTAAGTTCAGGAGAGTTTTTCTTCCTCATTTGATTCCGTGCTCTCCCATTGCCTTTACTGTGCTCCTTAACACAAAGTCTATCAAAATGATACATATGAAGGGGGATATAACACAACCCTGCTTAACTCCTGATTTAGTACAAAACCAGCTACTAATCGTATTTCCTACCTTAACCACAGCAGTGTAATTCTTGTACATAGCACTAAACACTTTAATATATTTGTCTGGTATACCATACAAGGATACGACCTTTGCTAAAGCTCTTCTATCAACATAATCGAACGCTTGCTCATCATCTATAAAACTGAAGACCTAAGGTGTTTGACAACTAAGGCACTTACCCATTATTAAGAGTGAAAATTTGGTTGACACATCCTCTACCTCTTCTAAAATCGCACTGTCTTCTCTTAAAATTTTATCTACAGCATTTCTCAGTCTAAGAAGTATCACAATACTAAGTAATTTGCTGCCTACAGAGACCAGACTAATGCCTCGATAATTACGGCAGTCAGTCTTATCACCTTTCTTATACAATGGTTTAATTAAGGTTTTGCTAAAGTCGTTAGGTACTTCCCCTTTTTCGAAAGCCATATTCATACTCTTCAGTTATTTATTTCTAACCCCATATTTAAGAAACTCATTTACCACTATCAGCACCTGGAGCCTTATTATTTTTTAATCCTTTTAGTACTTTCGCTAATTCTTCCTCACAAAACAAATCTTTCTTCACATCCAAGGTATCACGAACTTTTTTATTTTCCTCTGTATCTTTTCCTGCAACTGTATCTCGGTTTAGCACATTCTCAAAATGTCCCACCCATCTCCCTTTAACACTTTCCTTATCACTAATTATGGCCCCGTTCCTTTCTTTTACTGGGCAAGTCCGGATTGACTACTCCCTTTCAATTTATTAACAGGCCAGTACAATATTTTACTATTATGCCGTCTAGCTGCGTCTTCTATATCCTCGCCAATTTTATCCATGGCCTCCACTTCTAACCTCCTTAGTTCATATTTTGATGCTTTCTCTACTTTCTTTACATTCCTTTTGTTTTTGGTATGATCTATCACTTAGATAATTCTTGTACGAACCCCTTCTCCTCTCTATTAAACATAAAGCTTTTTCACTAATGTTCCTAGCTACAGTCTTAACTTTCTTCCCTAAGACACCATCAGCAACTTCACCACTTATTTTTCTGAAATTATTCCGACCATCTTCCACATTGTCAAATTTTAAACTCTCAAGTTTAGTATTCAACTCTTCCTGGAAAGCTTCTCCCTAATTCTCATCATGGAGTCTACCAACATCATAACTTCCTGGGAAGTAGTTAAGTAAAATCCATACGAGTCACTAGTATCTTTGTCAGTCGGTTCAACAGGGGCATATACTACTTTAACCGGTACCCTAAACTTTTTAGTCATAAAATGAGCAATTCATATTCTATTATTCATACCTTCCCAGTCTAAACAAGACTTGGCAGCTTCTTTATTCATCATGAGCTGTACTCCCTGATTAGGTACCCCATCCTTCCTGCCTGAGTAAATAAATTCTATATCTCCCAATTTCATGCTTCCTGCCCCTGGGGTATGAGTTTTTGAAACTCTTAATAAAATCTTTAATATTTAAAACAAAATGCTGTGGTGGCGCAGTGGATTTGACCTTAGCTTGGTAATACGGGACCCAGAGATCGAATCACGCTGCAGGAATGCACTGCAGGGCCGATGCAGGGACCTTAGTAGTCAAGAAGCGTCGTTAATTGTTAAATATATAAATATATTTAAAACAATATGCTAATATTACTTATAATATTTAATATGCTGATATATAACTAAAATAATATATATACTCCTAATAATATTTTCTTCTTATTTGTTGGGGGACCACTGTTGTTATTTCTTGTAGGATAAAGAAAAGAAATCTCATGCTCATAAACTACACAATATTAAAGTTTTTTTAATAACTATTGGAAATCACCAGGACTCATTATTTAAATAACTAAAAGAGACTTCAATAAGTCTGGCACAAGATTTACTACGGTTTCTGAGATCAATTAGTTTGGAAGAATGACCAGTACTGTTGGGAGGGCTACCAGATTTTTTTTTTTTTTTTTTTTTTTTTTTTTTTTTTTTTTTTTTTTTTTTTTTTTTTTTTGCGTTATCAGATCACCATACAAACGGGGCGAGGGATGTCTTTTTTTGAGAATTTGTGTATTCTTATTCCACTTTATTAGAACTGGAAGGAAAAATATGCTGTTCGAACAGTTTCTATGTTTAAACAATGGCCTAATTAGTTGATCGTAGAAAAGAATAAAAATGTAACATGTTGTCCTTCCGAATAACCCTGAATTAAGAAGGACGTATCTAAGAATTTCTAAGACGTCATTAATCAGCGCGGCAGAGTTAACCACGCGCATACACACATTATGCGCGTGTTTTGGGTGAAATTCAGTTAGGTTGGTTCTATTTCCAAACTCTTAAGCTGTATTGAACTGTGCAATCCGAAAAAATACTCGAGATTCAGCTACATAGATCCCAAAAGGAATGTCGCAAAAGCCAAGTCCACAAAATACCTGTGTATGTTGCATGACGTTCATCTCAAGCTGTGCACGTTTTTCTAGTAGCTTTTGACGGGGATACATTTATTGAAAAAAAAAAAAGTTTTTTCTTTTCCATTATTTATATTAATTGTTCTAAGATATAACCTATGAATAATTGTCACAACGTGTCCTAAGATTGGTTTTCTCGTCTGAAGGCGAGAACTGTAATATTAACTGAAGAGCTGTTCTTTATTGGGAATTTGTGTTGATGTTACTGTAATTGAGAATTGTAATCTTAATTCAAGATCTGTTCTTTTTTGGGAACTTGTATTAATTTAAAATGGCCGTGCTTCAACCATGAGCGTTATTTCGTACTTTATCACTATTCCTTTTCTACCCTTCGCCCGTATATTATTTTGCTTTTTATGTAAGTAGTTAAAGTTTTGGAGCCTGTCGTTTCCTAAATTATTTAGGGATCATGTACTGGTAGCTAAAAAGGAGGAAAGACTTTGTAATATAGAGTACATGTCTCCAGACGGAATAATTCACCCAAATTTGTTAACACAAGCCTCTTAACAGCATAATTGGAATTTTAAGAAGTATTACAGCACCGACTTCCTTTAAAAAAAAGTTTCGATTTTTATTTTATTTTTTATTATTATTTTAGTAGTTTCATCTTATTTTTCTAAATAAAGTTCTCAAAATTGTAATAAAAAAAATTTATTTTGTGTGTTCTTCCAGGATAGCTATGCATAGTTCGAAAAGAAATTCGTATCATATTTTGTATTCTCCCTTTCTTTCTTTATTTCTTTCTCTTTCTTTCTATGTCACCATTGATCTTCTTCGGTCTTGCAGCTTTTAACCTTCATTATCTTATCCACAGAGGAAAAATATTGTTTATATTGATTCTTCTTTCAGGCACTAACTCCAGCTCAGTTGGCTCGCCTAGGAAGTGGAACGGCTCAACTTGTAGTTCGTCCACGACCCAAAGCACTCACAGTACCTGCTAAAATGTTTCAAGATAGACTATTACGGAAAGCAGAGCAAACGCCAATGCTCTGCGACTTTGGTGATTCGGAATTACCATTACACTCCCAACCGACATCTATAGATCCGACGAAAAAACTTCGTCTGGCTGTCCCTTTGTCAAGTCTCTCCAACTTGAACAACAAAAAGCCGGTGAACAGCGGTATGGAATCAAGTAATGACTTATTCCCTGATGCGCTTGAAGATTCATCATTGAATCTGCCACCAACTCCCACGTCGCCTATTTGCGATGCTGAATACGAATCGCTTTTTAGCTGATGTGTGGACTCGTTTCCAAGGCTTGGAAAATTGGATCTCTGACCCCAATTGTTTGCACTTTGCTTACATTAAGCACAAGTTTTGAAGTTTTATTGCCTTACGAGGTATTTTTACTGTGACCTGAGACCGACAAAAAGAAATATTTTGAGACTTTTTCCAAGCCGTCGTAGTTTTAAATGTAGCTCAGTTTTAAGTGTTGACATAGATCTCAGTAGTATCGTTTGATTTTTTTTTTTTTTTCTTATTTTTACTATGGAACCCTAAGACCGTTCTGGTTTTCCAACAAAATTTTTCGAGATGTGTCTTCAGAAGTATGTTCCTTATGCATATTGAAGTGGTTTTGGGAAATTGGACTGTACAAAACATATCTGGAATTGAGTCAAGCATGTGAATTGTTTAATTTGTTATCTGTTGATGTTTGAAAGTTTTCTGGCGTTTTTGTTTGTATGATTGAGGACGTTTATACACACTTCCATATTCTCTACATACTTTCTCCTTTAAAAAAAATTTTTTATAAATCATTATAAAAGTTTTGACCATATGTACAGCTTACTTATACCAGTTTTTCCAGTCAATGTTTTCAATCCTCAGGAAAATCCTTACATCCTTAAAATTTTCATGTTAATCCTAACAGTGTGAAGACCTCTACAAAAGAAATATTGACGTACACCACTATATGCTACTTTTTAAGTCATTGAACCAGACTTACACTGCATTAATTAATTACTCTTATATCAAAAGGTGATGAATATAAAAAATTTCTCAGTTCGTCCAATATGGACAAAAAGCCTTAAGCATTTTGGTTTGACAAAAGTAAGCAGGTCTTCATCATCTCAAGCCCCGCCCCTAGAAATGGCGGGGATTGCATTATTGCCACTTATTTCATACCTTTTTCTTTTCTTTTTTTGCATATAATGATGAAGCTTTCCCCCCACTCTCCTTCCAAATTTGTTTAGTTGCCCTCCAATAATTTTTTCTTCTTTGGCAATTTCTGGAAAACAAAAAGTTGAACGACCAGCTTAATTTTGTTTGTTCAATGAAGCCATGAGACAATGAAACTGTGTTAAGGAAAATAATTTGCTAATGTACTACAATTTAAATCATTTTCGATTCCCTTCTCCTCTGAAAAGTTCATTGAATAGTATTACTTGAGTGTTTTCAATTTTGAAACTAGAGTTTTAACAGCTCAAGTAAGAAATAAGGGTTTTGTCAGGTCCATACAATTAGAAATTTGCGTCATTAGCGTCAATAGGCTAAGTGATCATTCCTTTTTCAAATGCCCTCATATGTATTATGCCCCTCCCCCTCCCGCCATTATCCGAAGCAAATAGTTAATGTTCTTTCCGATGTTTTAAATAGATGGACTTTTGGTTTGTTGGGTTAACAGGGTTGTGAGAACACTAAGCTGAAAATGGGCTCATTGGGAATGTTTCAAGTCGCTTTGGAGGCTTACAATAATTTTGTAAACCGTCGATAGTTTAGGTACAAATTACATTGTGACTGCTTTAGATAAGAAAACGCAGAAAGCTGGTTCAAGTTTGTTTATTTTGTTATTTTCTCTCAAGTGCAAATATGTCAAGTAACGTTAAACCCAATTTTCGAGGGAGGAGATTTTCTAATCTTACGCCACTTTTAATCTAGTATTTCAGTTGTAACTCTGGGTAACTTTTCTGGATTATCATCAAGTAAAAGCAAATGTATACCTATTCTTTCTCGAGTTGGTTGAATCATTCAAGGTCTAATCTGAGAGCAGACATAAATGTCGCTGTTTGATTAGAAATATATGAGCACTCTATATGTTCTTATCTTACATGTTCCAATTGTATATGTCCAACTTGCCTCTTAAGCCACGTCTTCATTCAGCACATGGGGTGTGGACCAAAGTCTGCCAAATTGAAACCAATTAAAGGGTTAAAAAAAGCTTATTTTTGGCTGGTGTTTGGAAAAAAAAATTAAGACGTGGCTTTGACATTGTATTCAAATGAGGGCTGCTAAAATGTGCAAGTTATTTCGAGGAATATTGTGTCAGTTATGCCCTAATTGATCGAGTCATTGATACGGTACCTTAGTTTGGCTATTACTGTCTTCGATGCTAAAACAAATGAAAATTTCAATCGGTTACATGTCTAGTCTGCAGAATAAGAACCCTTGTTAAACGTTATTAGTATACCAAAATGATCCAAGAATTAAACTTGAAGGACGGAATTTAAGTTTTAAGTGAAGAATTGGATAGATTACTCTCTTGACTCTCTTAACTTAAATATTGTCGTGTCCAAAATCAAAGGATGCACATCGCATCTTATGAGAATGTGATATTTTGCTCCCAAAGCATATTGATTCCATTCAATTTTCAAAACTGTACTTGCATCCTAAGAGATAGGGTATATTACTCATGATGAAAGTAAAATGTTGTGTAAAAAAAGGGACGTGTTGTTTCCTTGTAAAGAGAAAACCAAGGTCACTGGTAGTTGAAATCTACAAAAGGGTTTTAATGACGTTGTCTAGCGATGAATATTTCCCCTGTAAATATTCAGATACTTAGCAGTAAAATTGAAGCCAAATTGAAATACAAAGTACTTGAAGAATAAGGAAACATAATTTTTGGTAATACTGATGTGTCTTTTTTCTAGTACAAAGATTACTTAATATAATTTATTTGCTTAATACCAAAGTGACATCACGGTATAAAGCTACGCACTTTGATTTTATAGATTTTTTTCTTGTTTATTTTATTGAAAGTGACTCTACAAATATGAAAGTGTGACTTAAACTTTTAAGTTTTAGCATGAAACCTATTAAACCAATGGACTATGCAACAATAAATCAATATGCTTCTGAAGATTTGTCATTAAGAAGATCGGATATCTTATATACATATGTTTATTGGTATAAAGAACAGGGAGCAGCAAAGCCATCAGTTCAAAATATAATGACATTTTCTTATTCTTTTTAATAGTTCTTCATATAATAGTTGAATATATATATTTGTTTGTTCAAACAAAGAGCTTGGTTAACTCATAAGAGCGGACACTGGCCCAAGTGTCGAAAATAAAAGCCAACATGATACATATTCGTATTCGTGACCTCGAAATAAAGTGCTTAAATTAGGTCCTTTTTTCGAAAATTGTATAAGCTTTCCGTGAATTGTGGACGTGGCAAGTGTGATATAAATCATATTGAAACTGACTGCTAATACCAAAATTACTGTAATTTTTTTTCGCAAGATGATTGACGTACTATAGTCAAAACAATAATTTTTTTTAAATAATTAATTTTGCAAGTAAGTCACAACTGTTAGGAATCTATTAGCTTCCTTGTGATAATTCAACCTGGTGTGTCTTTTTTTTTCACCAAATAAGTTTTAAACCCCTTTCTAGTTTGAAACTCGTTCTAGTTTTCAAGGTGCACGTCAGAAATCGGATCATTTTGGTATCCTCTTAATTCATCATCAATAATATTGAAAAGTTTATAGTGGAAGTTTTGTAATTTTGGAATGTCGAATCTGTGACGTAATGCGATTGATGGCGAAGTATTTGACCTTTTTTTCTGTTTGGTTGTTTTTTGTTGTTGTTTTTATTATTATTACTTCGTTAAATAAGCCAGCTATTCAAAGACCGAAACATCATGTTGACTGACAAATTTATCGATTGTTTTAGTGTTGAATTTCAGATTTTAAGTAGGGCGTGAAGTATCGAGTATCATCAGTTTTGGTTTCAAATACTGAAATTTAAAAGCATTATACAGAAAAGCCGGTATTTCAATAGTATTAAGCGGAAATTGACTTCTGTTTTTTTTTTTTTTTTTCTCTTTTTTGTACAAAAATTCAATATAAAATTAACTTGGTTCTGAGGGAGAAATCTCAAAGGTTGTTTGGAGACTAGGCATAATCAGAACTACTCAAACATTGTTCGAGAGGGTCCGAAATCTTAAATTCAAAATGTAAGGGTTTTCTGGAGCAAGGGGAAATCTGATTTTGCCAAACAATCTACATAAAAAACGGTTGTAAGATTATTTACGTAACAATTCTTGTGCAGTTCAAGTTTCACTAAAAACTGTTCCAGATGACTTTTGAGTATTGCTACTAGTTTTGTACATGTAATATGATCAAGCCCTTTATTATTACTAAATTTACTTCTATGTTTCATCTTTGAATCGTTGGCGCCGTAGTCTTGTGTTACGTAGTTTACCAGTACGGAAGTGCAATTTATTGTTGATATGCAAATTTGGTGACCAATAAGGTTGTCTTTTTTTTTGCATGTGCCATAAAGCAATACAAATGTTCTTAAATTATTTTCAAGTTTGTTTTTATGTATTATAGGATTCTGCTTCTTAGATGTGAAGTCAAGCCCCTGTGTGGTTGAGGTCAAAAATTTGTACTTATACTAGGTAGTGCTAGCCCTTTTGGACCTGTCTCATCCCCATCAGAATTTACAAGACTTAGCTTTTTTGGATTTAGGTCCCCCAAATAAATTAAAGCTTGTGCGCTGGGTGTATCCCCCCCCCCTTCTCTCTCTCTCTTATATATATATCTCTCTCTATATCTCTCTATCTCTATATATATATATATATATATATATATTTTTCTACAATCTGACATGAACTGCATACGTGCCTGTGTCAAAATATTTGTAAATGCGGATACGATATGTTAGGTTAGTTTTCGTTGAAATGGGGCTAAGTAACTTATGAACAATTTATATTACTTTGGATTGGGCTAGAAGTCTTCTAGAGGAAAATGACATTTCCCTGGAGGGGTGGGACAGGATACGGGGTAAAATATGCAATAAAAAACAATAAGTTTTATGAGAGTAAATTGTAGTACAAAAAATATAATTGCTCTCAACTTGGTCAGTATCTGGTTACAGAATAAATCTCACTTAATCGCACTTGATAACTGACCGTGTGGCAGACACGGCTTGACGTAATGGCTTCCTTGCGCCCTCGTGTATTTTGCTGATCAATTGCATTGAACTTGACAGGGGAAGGCTAGTATCCTCTTCTTCCCAACAATTCTCTCCTATGCTATTTACTTAGTCACTAGTCAGTCTGTAGTTATTTAAAAGCTGTTTTGTAAAACAGATTTATAGACCACCACCGCTACCCCTCCTTTCTCCCTCAAATTAACCTTAGTATATAGATAGACTCAATCCGTTTCTTCTTATTTGATTCTATAAATATTTTGATATTTCTAGGTTTTATTTAATGCAGTATACCCTCTTTTCCCACTTTTTTCAACAGTCGGGAAGTAGAGCTTTTGATGTATTTTCTTCTTTTTTTGTAGCTTCCGGTGCCATCTTTTTGACAAGTTCTGCATGAAAAAAATATATATATATGTCGACCGATAACTAATATTTTTTCCGATATCCGATAATAATACTGACCCTCATATCGGTTGGGTCCTAATTGTAACTGTAGCCATATAATTCATGGATTTTTTTCTACAATGAAAGGATAATCCAATATTTTTTCCCTGTTTCAATTCTTGTCCACATTCCATATCAACATCTCGATTTTGAAGCGATTCCCAAATCGAAGAACACTTCTTGCTTTTATGGTATGAATAACAATTATAAGACTTTAGGTAGTCACATTACCTGATCAATTCTGCATTAGAAATAAATCTGATGCATCAGTCGACTGTCATAGTTTACTTTTTCTGAATTAAAGGTTTAAGGAATAATAAAAGAAATAATTAGCAAAGTTTAATCTGGTATGAGGAAGTTTAAGTCCTTTTTCATCGGTAGCATAGTAAGAAAGACCACAACAAATGCTGGGACTCCTCTAAAGGGCTGTATTTTTTTTTTCAAAACTAGTTGCTTCCTTTAACTAATACGGCGTCTCCGGCTATGTCAATGGTTCAAATTGAGTTTTAAAGACATGGTTTTGATTCTAAATACAGGTGAAATACCAGAGGCTGTAAGACAGCGCCCCCTGAATAATTAAGTATTTACAGAATGGTTTATAAAATTATCTTTCCTAGTTTTGGAAACAGAGATTTGAAGAAATCTTTTGTACATCCCAAATTTTAAGAGAGGAATGGGTCGAAACAGCCATTTAAAGCCTCTGGAAAATATAGAGTTTATGCCATAGTACTCCAAAACTGGTGTGAAATTATAAGAGTCCATTAGCCCAAATTTGTTTAGCTAGGAAAAGCCTAGCTTTGGGGTATGTTCTCAGACGTGGCTAAAAGCAAGAGGTGTCTTCATATCTAAACTAGAGAAAAAGATTATTCAAACACTCGTTCATATAGAATGATCATTATAACATCTTTTCGGGCGATGAACCACTTTTTGAAGGCGATGGAACTACTTGTATATTGGCACCTGATAAGTAACCCAGAAATCGATTAATGATTTCCAAAAACCAAATGGGTTTAAAATAGGAAGCTCATCAGTACCTGCTATACAGTAATTAGCCTGGTAAATTGATCAAGCTCCTGAAAGTATGTATCTTGCGCTGGGCATATTATTAAATATTTTGCCTTAATTGGGAAGGCTTATCACTTTATGCCAAAATAAGAACATAGAAAACAAAAAAGTATTTTATTGAAGATTGCCCAGATAGGAGTAGACATCGGCTGGAGTCTTTCCATCTTTTGAATGCCCAGCTGGAAGACATTTCGGGGGAAGGGTCAGACAGCTGAGAAGGCCCTAGCCAATAACTAGTTTTTTTAAAGGGATGTGTAGGACTTGGGCCTTTGAGTCCTGAGCCTCAGCTCAAAGATTTGTAATGGGTCCACTCCATAACAGATTCCAAGGATCAGGAATAGTCAGAAGCCCAAAACTTCTGCAAAAACTACCTCTCCTCGGTGACACTTGGGGCTTTTTCACTCCTTTTACCCGATTTTCTGTCAAAAACTAAGATCAGACGCTCATTACTGCACTAATTTTACTAACTACGCAAATTAAATTAATTATTCTTATTATTATACTGAAAATTGCCAAACGCTAGATGGTGTTGATGGTTTTTTGTCGATTCTAACGCAAGTTCTAACTCCTATAAGTTACGACACTCTTTGGCAATATACCAGGATACACCTGATCTGAAAAAAGAGTTATAAAGTGGGTAGCTATTATTTGGGTAGATTTACTAGCTTTTCACAGTTTACAATTCCTGCTACGGCATCAGCTATTATTTCTATTTCCGACCTTCTTAGTCGTAATATATTTATTCAGCGTGAGAAGAAACTGCGGGTGAACTGCCTTTGTCTTATTGTGTCCCTTGTTCTGCCAGTTTTATTCCATTCATCCATTGCTCTATTTTGTTCAAAAGGGCTTTCCAGTAGCCCTGATTTTACAAAAGCTCACGTCAAAGTAATTCGGCTGCCATTGGTTGCCGAATTGTTCAGTGCTTCATAGCATTCCAATTCACTTTTTTACCCACTCTTTACATTCTCAAGAACCGTAAGACATGCTTGGTTGTCAGTTACATCCCCCATGTTCTTACCTGTGCAATTCTTTGGCATCTGTGTTCTAGTTGCCCGTTTTGTTCAAAGCATTTCAGATTGGAACACCGTAGCAAATCTACCCAAAGAATAGCTACCCAGTTTATAACTCTTTCTCCAGATCGGGTGCATTCTGATATCAAACAGTTCTTGGTAACGGACTGTAATAAGGAGCGACCCGGCTCAATAGTAACTGAAATTCTAAAAAATGGAATTTCAATACCAATAGTTACATCAAAAGATTGCATTTTAATGCTGATTTAAATTTATAAGTTTCATCAAGATTAGTCTTACCTATCAAAAGTTACGAGCCTGAGAAAATTTGTCTCATTTTAGAAAATAGGAGGAAACACCCCTTAAAAGTCATATGATCTTACCGAAAATCACCTCATCAGATTCAGCGTATCAGAGAACCTTATCGTAGAAGTTTCAAGCTCCTATATACAAAAATGTGGAATTTCGCATTTTTTGTCAGAAGACAGATCACGGATGCGTGTTTATTTGTTTTTTGTTGTTTTTTTTTCCCAGGGGTGATCGTATCGACTGAGTGGTCCTAGAATGTCGCGAGAGAGCTCATTCTAACGGAAATTAAAAGTTCTAGTACTCTTTTTAAGTGACCAAAAAAAGGAGGGCACCTAGGCCCCCTCCCACGCTCGTTTTTTCCAAAAGTCACTGGATCAAAATCTGAGATACCCATTTTATTCACCATAGTCGAAAAACCTAATAACTATGTCTTTGGGGGTGACTTACTCCCCCGCAGTCCCCGTGGAAGGGACTGCAAGTTACAAACTTTGACCTGTGTGTACAAACGTTTTCAGGGGGATTTTTGGTTTAGGGGGGTTACGTGGGAGGATATTTCCATGGATCAACTTCTCATGAGGGAAGAGAATTTCAGTTAAGGGGGTGCAGGATTTTCTAGCATTATTTGAAAAAAACACAATGAAAAAATAAATATAGAAAGTGTTTTCTACTGAAAGTAAGGAGCAGCATTAAAACGAACAAAAATTATTACGCATATGAGGGGTTTACCTCCTCGTAATACCTCACTCTTTACGCTAAAGTATTTTTAGTAATTTCAGCTATTTATTCTACGGACTTTGTGATTCAGAGGTCATTCTTAAGGAATTGGGACAAAATTTAAGCTTTAGTGTAAAGAGCGAGGTATCGACGAGGGGTGAACCCCCTCATATACGCAATAAAAACATACGAATATAGAAGTTCGTTACATAAGTTAATTCGTAAGTTACGTATATTTTTTACCAATGAAAACGTTCGTAAAAAATTAAAAGTGCTAGTTGTCTTTTAAGTAATCGAAAAATTGGAGGGCAACTAGGCCTCCTCCCTTGCTCCTTTTATCTCAAAATCTGCCGATTCATTGCAATTAATTAATATGCAAATTTGGTTTTAATTATTTATTTGTGGATAGCCAAAATCAAAACATGCATTAATTCAAAAACGTCGAGAAATTAAATATAAAAAAAATAAGTTTTTTTTAAATGAAAGTAAGGAGCAACATTAAAACTTAAAACGAACAGAAATTACGCCGTAAATAAAAGGGGCTTTTCCTCCTCAACGCCCCGCTCTTTACGCTAAAGTTCCTTACTGTTTTAAAAAGTTGAGTAAAGAGAAAGAGTCAAACTTAAGCGTAAAGAGCGGGGCGTTGAGGAGGAAAAGCCCCTTTTATATAAGGAGTAATTTCTGTTCGTTTTAAGTTTTAATGCTGCTCCTTACTTTCATTTAAAAAAACTTTTTTTTATTTATTTAATATTACCAAAGAGTGTGGTAGCTTATAGGAGTTAGAACTGGCGATAGAGTTGACAAGAAAAGAACATCAATGTCATTTGTGTAGTTAGTAAAATTAGTGCGATACTGAACGTCTGATCTCAGTTTTTGACTAAAACGAGTGTAGAGACTGAAAAAATGCCAAGTGTTGCCAAACGATGGATGTGTTGATAATTTTTCGCCAATCCTAGCATCAGTTTCCAGTCTTATATATTACTCTTACTTATAAGTTACTCCCCGTACTCTTTGGTCTATTACTATTCCGGTTCCCAATCAAGAACCATTCATAAAACAAGTTATCGCATAGCTTGTGTGAAGCAGACCCAGTCCCTGCTCTATTTCTCTCCTGTCATCTATGGCAGCCTTGACTGAATTTCGGATTTATTACTGGGATAAATTACCTTTAGGCAGCTGCGGTTCCTCATATTTGTGCAACATGGCTTTAAATTTTGCCATTTTATACCTGCTGCCAATTTGTTCATTGGCCATTAATCTGCATTCTGATAGCACCTTTTACAGGATCTTCCTCTAGAAAATATTCTATCGGTTATGTCTAACCTCTGCGGTTTTTTATAGAAAGTGTGGACATTAGGCCGGATTGATAATATGACTTTGTATTTTGGAAAGCTTCGTAGAACTCTTGCCTGGGACCGAAAAGGATGGTTTCTGCTTTTCCTTGAGCCAGAGCCTATAGTGTGAAGTGAAGTGGAGTTTTATAGCCTATGTCAGAGAGAACTATTTGAAGTTATGCTGTCAAGTTTTCGTTTCATCAAATCATGTTTCTACTTTCAAGTGGAAAGCTCCGTTCTAGCAGGCAGGCACCAGTTTCAAATTGAAGATGGACTAAAATCTATATTTAAAGTGTTAAATATACGCGGCAGTTATCTGACCCTACAGCCAATATATCTTCTTTGAAAGATAAATAGAAAAATTTACAGAAATAAAAAAGTGAGGACCGAAAATGCTGCCATCTATTGTTTCTAGCCATTTATATTCGTGATTTCAGCTGAGTTTATCATTCGGTTTTTCGCACTTTTCGAAATGGTATCAGATGTGCCTCTTAAACTTTAAAAGATCTCTCATTGCTGAAGAAACTAGAGTTTATCACTTGCTCTTTTCTAAATGATGGCGTTAGAAACTTGGCCTACGGCAAAAAAAGTCAACTTTTGAACCAAGACAGATCGATTTTTTTCTGACAATAGTCGACAGCTCTTGATGATCAAGGTATATGTCATCCATTTTTTGGTAGAAAAGTTCCTTCATGAGATATACAAGTTGGAAAGTTTTGAAGGGGTTGACAACTTCAGTAGTAAGGTACACACTGAAACCAAAAATAGGCCGATATCAATTGTGAAACATATAGGGGAGTTTTAAGCAACAGTCAGCTGTTAGCTAATAATCATCTTTGGCAATGAGGGGTTCGCAACTTTTGCTAGTTGGTGTACCTATTATTTGTTTCCGGTGTATTTGATGGTAAGATCAATTTTGTTCCAGTGGTAAGATATGTAGGGGACTTGTAAGTAATAATCAGCTGTTAGGCTACAATCCTCTTCAGCGATGAGAGGTTTGCAACTTTTGCTAGTTGCAATGAGGTGTTTCCAACTTTTGCGAGTTGGTGTACCTAGTATTTATTTTAAGATCCTTACAGATTTACAACTTCAGCATTTAATTGAAGCAAGGAAACAAAACCAAAGTGTTGCTCTTGCAACACTTTACTCGGCGAAGCCGAACAAAGATTGCCGCAACACCTCACGTTGCCCATGCAACGTAGATCTAGTTTTTCTTATCTTTAGAATCAAAATCATGTCTTCAAAACACAATTCAAACCATTGACATAGCCGGAGACGCCGTATCAGTTGAAGGAAGCAACTAATTTGAAAAAAAAAAAATAAAGCCCTTCAAAGGAGTCCCAGCATTTGTTGTGGTCTTTCTTACTGTGCTACCGATGAAAAAGGACTTACCAGATTATTTTTTGCTAATTTTTTCTTTTATTATTCCTTAAACCTTAAATTCAGAAAAAGTAAACTATGACAGTCGACTGATGCATCAGATTTATTTCTAATACAAAATTTATCAGGTAATGCGACTACCTAGAATCTTATAATAGTTATTGATACCATAAAAGCAATAAATGTTCTTCGATATAGGAATTACTTCAAAATCAAGATGTTGATATGGAATCTGGACAAGAATTGAAACAGGGAAAAATATTGGATTATCCTTTCACCGTAAAAAAATCATGAATTATATGGCTACTGTTACAATTAAATAAAAAAAACAAGTTTTTTTAACTGAAAGTAAGGAGCGACATTAAAACTTAAAACGCACAGAAATTACTTCGTATATGAAAGAGGCTGCTTCCTCATCAACGCCCCGCTCTTTACGCTAAAGTTTGACTCTTTCTCTCAATTCTTCTTTTTAAAACAGTAAAAAACGTTAGCGTAAAGAGCGTAGCGTTGATGAGGAAGCAGCATTCCATTTTTTAGAGTTTTGGTTACTATTGAGCCGGGTCGCTCCTTACTACAGTTCGTTACCACGAACTGTTTGATTGGGACCCGACCGATCTGAGGGTCAGAATTATTATCGGATATCGGAAAAAATATTGGTTATCGGCCGATATGTATATATGTTTTGTTCATGCACAACTTGTCAAAAAGATGACACCAGATGCTTCTCCTTTTTTTCTAGAACGGTTTTTCTCGATACAATCACCCCTGGGAGAAAAAAAAAAAAAAAAAAAAAAAAAAAAAAAAAAAAAAAAAAAAAAAAAAAAAAAAAACGCATCTGCAATCATTCTTCTCGGGAAAAACGAAATTCTACATTTTCAGAGATAGGAGCTTGAAACCTCTGCTGTAGGATTACCTGATGTACTGGATTTGGTAGTGTAACTTTGATAAAAATCACTTACCTTTTGGAGGTTTTCCTTTTTTTCAAAAATCAGGCAAGTTTTCTCTGGCTCATGACATTCAATGACAAACTTTAAACTTAATCAGTTGAAATTTTTTTACAAATTTGAATCATAAAAAAGCTGTTTGTTTTAATGTACATATTGTTACAAATGTATTTTTTATGATCATTTCATGTTTATTAAACAATATTCGTCAAATGTGCATAAGCTTAAAACTGACAAGTAATCACAAGTAAATTTATTACTATTTAATAAAGTTTAAAAAAAAATTTTTTGTAAACAACAAAAGGTAAGTTTTCTTTTAACAGAAAAGATTTATGAAAACGTTTTTATGAAACAACTATAGATAGACGACCAATGCACATAAATAATCGGTTTCTAAAAAATTGCTTAGTCAGACAAATGAATTAAATATTTTGTGTATGTGGTTTAGCGCTGCAAAAACCCATTAGAGCATTATTACCAAAGTTGAAAAATAAGATAACGGAATTAAAAGATTGATAATTGTTAAATTTATTGGATTTGATCTTCTCAAGCCTACGCATGTGAAATATAAACTTATTCCAGCATTCCAAACATTTGCTTTGTGCTATCCATATCATAATAAATCCTTAGTTTTTTTACACGGAAAATTTGATGTATGACATTTTTTTTTTCAATTAATCTTTCAGATTTTTAAGGATTTTGGTTAGTTTTTGTTCTTTATGTGACATATATGAGCCGAATTATTCTCTATTGGAACTGGTTGCACTGGCACCAATTGAGGGCGGGCATTTGCCCACCTCAGTAAAACCAAACAGGTTTGAATCGATTGGTATATTTTACCTTAGTTCTACAGCGAAAATGACGAAGGTGTCACTTTAAGGGCTCGAAATGAGATTTGCAAACCTGTAGAATTTTTCCCCATATAAAAGACTATGAAACATTAGTCCCATATATAATTCTAAACTCCAGTTATTCTCTCCAAGATAATTTTTTATAATGATAATCCCGAGTACTTGGACAGTGCCTAATCTACCAGCTGTTTTCAAAACAGAACATACTTTCTATACTTAAATCTATTTTTATAAAGCGCCTTCTTGAACACTCTTCATCAATCTAGCTGTTACATTTAGGTGACAAGCCTTAAATAAAGAGACAATGAGCCAAATTCTAAATCGCTCTAGTGTGGCAAAATTAACGTAAAATTGGAAACAAGAGCTAAGAGCTCAAATGGCACTTGTGACAAGGTTGGAAGAGCCAAAAGCTCATATCCGAGTCACAAGGTCCTTCTAAATATCAAAATTCATTAAGATCCGACCACCCACTCGTAAGTTAAAAATACCTCAATTTTTCTAATTTTTCGTCTCCCTTCAGCCCCTCAGATGGTCGAATCGGGGAAAACGACTTATCAAGTCAATTTGTGAAGTTTCCTGACACACCTACCAATTTTCATCGCCCTGGCAGAAGCACCACACTCGCCAAAGCACTGAACCCCACCCCCTAACTCCCCCAAAGAGAGTAGATCCAGTCCGGTTACGTCAATCACGCATCTACAACATTTGCTTATTCTACCCACCAGGTTTCATTCCGGTCTCTCCACTCTAAGCGTTTTCCAAGATCTGTTTTGTCTGTCTGGTCTGTTTGTCTGTCTGTCTGGTCTGCCTGTCTTTCTGTTTGTCTGGTCTGTCTGTCAATCTCGTTTGTATGTCTGGTCTGTCTGTCTGGCTGGTCCGTCTGTTAATCTGTCTGTCTGTCGTTCTGCCTTGTCTGTGTGGTGCGGTCTCTCTGTCTTGGTGGTCTCTCTGGTCCGTTTGGTCTGTCCGGTCTGTCTTGTCTGTGTGGTGTGGCCTCTCTGGTCTGTCTGTCTCTCTGTTCGTCTGGTCTGACTGTCCGGCCTGTCTGTCTGTCTTTGTAGTCTGGCTGGTCTGTCTTTTCTGTCTGTCTAGTCTGTTTGTCTGTCTGTCTGTCTTTAATTAGGAATAGGTGAATAAGAATTAAAAATTAAGAGTAATATGGGGAAAAGGGGTAGAGAATGGAGGATCATTTAGTATAGGCTTAATTATAACTCCTAACTACTTATGCCATATTGCAACCTTGGAAAAACCTAGACCTACTCTTAGAAATATTTTTGAAAGAATTAAAATTCATAAATTTACTAGCCTAGATTATATTGTGTAATTACCACCAGGTGTTTGCAAATACCTACCATTGCGACATCGCAATGTTGCATCACTTGCATCTGGAAGACAGTTGATTGGAGGGTTGGGGTTATGTAGGGGCCGTAACATAACCGTAATAGTTTTTACGACCAGGATAGGCTTTTCAAGCCCCGCCTCCTACAGAACCCCAATCCTCCAATCAACTGTCTTCCAGATGCAAGTGACGCAACAATGCGATGTCGCAATGGTAGGTATTTGCAAACACCTAAATAATCTTACAGCCGTTTTTTATGTAGATTGTTTGGCAAAACCAGATTCCCCCTTGCTCCAGGAAACTCTTGCATTTTGAATTTAAGATTTCGGACCCTTTCGAACAATGTTTGAGTAGTTCTGATTATGCCTAGTCTCCAAACAACCTTTGAGATTTCTCCCTCAGAACCAAGTTAATTTTATAATTTTTTGTAAAAAAAAGAGAAAAACAAAAAAGGAAAAAAGGAAAAGTCAATTTCCGCTTAATACTATTGAAATACAGGCTTTTCTGTATAATGCTTTTAAATTTCAGAATTTGAAACCAAAACTGATGATACTCGATACTTCACGCCCTACTTAAAATCTGAAAAATTCAACACTAAAACAATCGATACATTTGTCAGTCAACATGATGTTTCGGTCTTTGAATAGCTGGCTTATTTAACGAAGTAATAATAATAAAAAAAAAACAACAACAAACAACCAAACAGAAAAAAGAGGTCAAATACTTCGCCACCAATCGCATTACGCAGATTCACAGATTCGACATTCCAAAATTACAACACTTCCATTATAAACTTTTCAATATTATTGATGATGAATTAAGAGGATACCAAAATGATCCGATTTCTGATGTGCACCTTGAAAACTAGAACGAGTTTCAAAACTAGAAAGGGGTTTAAAACTTATTTGGTGAAAAAAAAGACACACCAGGTTGAATTATCACAAGGAAGCTAATAGATTCCTAACAGTTAAGTGATTTACTTGCAAAATCAATTATTTAAGAAAAATTTATTGTTTTGACTATAGTACGTCAATCATTTGGCGAAAAAAATTTACAGTAATTTTGGTATTCGCAGTCAGTTTCAATATGATTTATATCACACTTGCCACGTCCAAAATTCACAGAAAGCTTATACAATTTTTGAAAAAAGGACCTAATGTAAGCACTTTGTTTCGAGGTCACGAATACGAATATGTGTGGTGTTTTTTTTTTTTTTTTTTTTTTTTCGACACTAGTGCCAGTGTCAACTCTTATGAGTTAACCAAGCTCTTTGTTTGAACAAACAAATATATATATTCAACTATTATATGAAGAACTATTAAAAAGAAGAAGAAAATGTCATTATATTTTGAACTGATGGCTTTGCTGCTCCCTGTTCTTTATACCAATAAACATATGTATATAAGATATCCGATCTTCTTAATGACAAATCTTTAGAAGCATATTGATTTATTGTTGCATAGTCCATTGGTTTAATAGGTTTCATGCTAAAACTTAAAAGTTTAAGTCAGACTTTCATATTTGTTCAATTTGGTTTCAATTTTACTGCTAAATATCTGAATATTTACAGGGGAAATATTCATTGCTAGACAATGTCATTAAAACCCCTTTGTAGATTTCATCTACCAGTGACCTTGGTTTTCTCTTTACTAGGAAACAACTCACCCCTTTTTTTACACAACATTTTACTTTCATCATGAGTAATATACCCTATCTCTTAGGATGCAAGTACAGTTTCGAAAATGGAATTGAATCAATATGCTTTGGGAGCAAAATATCACATTCTCATAAGATGCGATGTGCATCCTTTGATTTTGGACACGACAATATTTAAGTTAAGAGAGTCAAGAGAGTAGTATATCCTATTCTTCACTTAAAACTTAAATTCCATCCTTCAAGTTTAATTCTTGGATCATTTTGTTAGACTAATAACGTTTAACAAGGATTTTTATTCTGCAGACTAGACATGTAACCGATTGAAATTTTCAATTATTTTAGCATCCAAAACAGCAATAGCCAACCTAAGGTGCCGTAACAATGACTCGATTAATTAGGGCATAACTGACACAATATTCTGACGCAATATTCCAGTTTCAACTCGAAATAACTTGCATATTTTAGCAAACCTCACTTGAATACAATGCCAAAGCCACGTCTTAATTTTTTTTCAAAACACCTGCCAAAAATAAGTTTTTTTTTAACCCTTTAATTGGTTTCAATTTGGCATATTTTGGTCCACACCCCATGTGCTGAATGAAGACGTGGCTTAAGAGGCAAGTTGGACATATACAATTGGAACATGTAAGATAAGAACATATAGAGTGCTCATATATTTCTAATCAAACAGCGACATTTATGTCTGCTCTCAGATTAGACCTTGAATGATTCAACCAACTCGAGAAAGAATAGGTATACATTTGCTTTTACTTGATGATAATTCAGAAAAGTTACCCAGAGTTACAACGGAAATACTAGATTAAAAGTGGCGTGAGATTAGAAAATCTCCTCCCTCGAAAATTGGGTTTAACATTACATGACATATTTGCACTTGAGAGAAAATAACAAAATAAACAAACTTGAACCAGCTTTCTGCGTTTTCTTATCTAAAGCAGTCACAATGTAATTTGTACCTAAACTATCGATGGCTTACAAAATTATTGTAAGCCTCCAAAGCGACTGGAAACATTCCCAATGAGCCCATTTTCAGCTTAGTGTTCTCACGACCCTGTTAACCCAACAAACCAAAAGTCCATCTATTTAAAACATCGGAAAGAACATTAACTATTTGCTTCTGTTAATGGCGGGGGGGGGGGGGGCATAATACATATGAGGGCATTTGAAAAAGGAATAATCACTTAACCTATTGACGCTAATGACGCAAATTTCTAATTGTATGGACCTGACAAAACCCTTATTTCTTACTTGAGCTGTTAAAACTCTAGTTTCAAAATTGAAAACACTCAAGTAATATTATTCAATGAACTTTTCAGAGGAGAAGGGAATCGAAAATGATTTAAATTGTTGTACATTAGCAAATTATTCTCCTTAACACAGTTTCATTGTCTCATGGCTTCATTGAACAAACAAAATTAAGGTGGTCGTTCAACTTTTTTTTTCAGAAATTGCCAAAGAAGAAAAAATTACGGGGGGGGGGGGCAACTAAACAAATTTGGAAGGAGAGTGGGGGGAAAGCTTCATCATTATATGCAAAAAAAAAGAAAAGAAAAAGGTCTGATCTTGAAAAAGGAATGAAAAAAGTGGCAATAATTTGACTTGTCAAACCAAAATCCTTAAGCCTTTTTGTCCATATTGGACGCACTGAGAAGTTTTTATATTCATCGCCTTTTGATATAAGAGTAATTAATTAATGCCGTCTAAATCTGGTTCAATGACTTAAAAGTAGCATATAGTGATGTACGTCAATATTTCTTGGTAGAGGTCTTCACACTGTTAGGATTAACATGAAAATTTTAAGGATGTAAGGATTTTCATGAGGATTGAAAACATTGACTGGAAAAACTGGTATAAGTATGCTGTACATATGGTCAACAATTTTATAATAATTTATAAAGTTTTTCAAAAAGAGAAAGTATGTAGAGAATATGGAAGTGTGTCTAAACGTCCTTAATCATACAAATAAAAACACCAGAAAATTTACAAACATCAACAGATAACAAATTAAACAATTCACATGCTTGACTCAATTCCAGATATGTTTTGTACAGTCCAATTTCCCAAAACCACTTCAATATGTATAAGGAACATCACTTCTGAAGACACATCGGACTTCTGAAGACACATCTCAAAAATTTTTTTTTGGAAAACCAGAACGGTGTTAGAGTTCCATAGTAAAAAAAAAGAAGAAGAAGAAAAAAAATCAAACGATACTACTGAGACCTATGTCAACACTTAAAACTGAGCTACATTTAAAAGTACGACGGCTTGGAAAAAGTCTCAAAATATTTCTTTTTGTCGGTCTCAGGTCACAGTAAAAAATACCTCGTAAGGCAATAAAACTTCAAAACTTGTGCTTAATGTAAGCAAAGTGCAAACAATTGGGGTCAGAGATCCAATTTTCCAAGCCTTGGAAACGAGTCCACACATCAGCTAAAAAGCGATTCGTATTCAGGATCGCAAATAGGCGACGTGGGCGTTGGCGGCAGATTCAATGATGAATCTTCAAGCGCATCAGGGAATAAGTCATTACTTGATTCCATACCGCTGTTCACCGGCTTTTTGTTGTTTAAGTTGGAGAGACTTGACAAAGGGACAGCCAGACGAAGTTTTTTCGTCGGATCTATAGATGTCGGTTGGGAGTGTATTGGTAATTCCGAATCACCAAAGTCGCAGAGCATTGGCGTATGCTCTGCCTTCCGTAATAGTCTATCTTGAAACATTTTAGCAGGTACTGTGAGTGCTTTGAGTCGTGGACGATCTACAAGTTGAGCCGTTCCACTTCCTAAGCGAGCCAACTGAGCTGGAGTTAGTGCCTGAAAGAAGAATTAATATAAACAATATTTTTCCTCTATGGATAAGATAATGAAGATTAAAAGCTGCAAGACCGAAGAAGATGAATGGTGACAGAGAAAGAAAGAAAGAAAGAATACAAAATATGATACGAATGTCTTTTCGAACTATGCATAGCTATCCTGGTAGAACACACAAAAAATTTTTTTTATCACAATTTTGAGAACTTTATATAGAAAAATAAGATGAAACTACTAAAATAATAATAAAAAATAAAATAAAAATCGAAACTTTTTTAATGGAATTCGGTGCTGTAATACTTCTTAAAAATCCTAATTATGCTGTTAAAAGGCTTGTGTTAACAAATTTGATTGAATTATTCCGTCTGGAGACATGTACTCTATATTACAAAGTCTTTCCTCCTTTTTAGCTATCTGTACATGATCCCTAAATAATTTAGGAAACGACAGGCTCCAAAACTTTACCTACTTACATAAAAAGCAAAATAATATACGGGCGAAGGGTAGAAAATGAATAGTGATAAAGTACGAAAGAACGCTCATGGTTGAAGCACGGCCATTTTAAATTAAAACAAGTTCCCAAAAAAGAACAGATATTGAATTAAGATTACAATTCTCAATTACAGTAACATCAACACAAATTCCCAATAAAGAACAGCTCTTCAGTTAATATTACAGTTCTCGCCTTCAGAAGAGAAAACCAATCTTAGGACATGTTGTGACAATTATTCTTAGGTTAATCTTAGAGCAATTAATATAAATAATGGAAAAGAAAAATCTTTTTTTTTTCAATAAATGTATCACCGTCAAAAGCTATTAGAAAAACTTGCACAATTTGAAAGGAACGTCATGCAGCATGAACACGTATTTTGTGGACTTGGCTTTTGGCGACATTCTTTTTGGGATCTATATAACTGAATTTCGAGTATTTTTTGGGATTGCACAGTTCAATACAGCTTAAAAGTTTGGAAATAGAACCAACCTAACTGAATTTCACCCAAAACATGCGCATAATCTGCGTATGCGCGTGGTTAACTCTACCGCGCTGATTAATGACGTCTGAGAAATCCCTAGATGCATCCTTCTTAATTCAGGATTATTCGGAAGGACAACATGTTACATTATTTTACTTTTCCGTTTTATTATTATAGTATTATATTATTGTACAAATTATTATATTATTATTGTACGTTATATTATATTGTTGTTATATTGTACGGTATATTATTGTACAAAGAAACTCTTCGAACAGTATATTTTTCCTTCCAGTCCTAATAAAGTGGAATAGGAATACCAAAAATTCTAAAAAAAAGACATCCCTAACTCCGTGTACATTGTGATCTGATAACATATAAAAATTTCAGGTAGCCCAACCAACAGTACTTGTCATTCATCCAAAGTAATTGATCTCAGAAACCGTAGTCTTGTCCCAGACTAATTGACGCCTCTTTTAGTTATTTAAATAACGAGTCATGGTAGTTTCCAAATGTTATTAGAAAAACTTTAATATTGTGTAGTTTATGAGCATGGGATTTCTTTTCTTTAACGTGTTCCCCCCAACAAATAAGAAGAAAATATTATTAGGAGTTATAAATATTATTTTAGTTTTCCTGCTGTCCTATGTAATAATATATCTTTTGTTTCTGATCAATCGACTTATCATCTCCGCACCTCCAACAATTTACTGGTTCTTCATACACCGTCAGTGAGGTCTGACTTCAACCCTCTGACAGCTTGCAACAGGATCTGGAACACGCTTCCAGAGTTCGTACGAAGCTGCCACTCGTTTGGTATGTTCAAAAATTATGTTAGAGGTTTTCTAGCTAGTAAATAATTTTGTTTGTTTGTTGTTTTTTTTGTCTCTTTATTTTATATTCCGGTTTCCCTTGGGAGTTGATGTCTCTGGATTGAGTTGGTGAAATCGTGTGCTACCCCCTGCCTAGCTTGTCATTTTTTGGAGATTATTAAGGTGGGCGACTCAATTTTGTTTTTTTGGATTTCGTTTATATATATTTTTTTTTGGTATTTTTTCCCCTGTTCTTTCCCGGCCATGGAGCCTTATGGGGGAGATTGTCTTGAAGCAATTTTTTTGTTTATCGATTTTATTGTTAAATAAAGAACTCAGAACTCAGAGTTATATTTTACCATATTAAATATTATAAGTAATATTAGCATATTAGTTTTGTATATTATAGATCTTAGTAGGAATTTCAAAAACTCATACCCCAGGAGTAGAAAGCATGAAATTGGGTAATAGAATTTGTTTACTCAGACAGGAAAGATGGGGTACATAATCAAGGAGAAGAGCTCATGATGAATAAGGAAGCTGCTAAGTCTTCGTTAGGCTGGGAAAGGATTTAATATAATACTAATTGGTCATTTTATGACTGAAAAGTTTAGGGTATCGGTTATAGCAGTATATGCCCCTGTTGAACCGACTGATGGAGATACTAGTGACTCATGAATTTTACTTACAGTTACAGGAGCAAATAGACAGGGTCCCAGGTAGAAATATGGTGTTTTTACAAGGAGATTTTAACGCTCGTGTCGATAGAACTAGGGATAGATGGTATTTTAGCCAAGGTAAATTTGGTGTAGGAAAAGAAAATAGGAATGGCTACAAACTTCTGCAATTTTATAGGCATAGCAATATAGTTGTAACAAATACGATGTTTGGTCATACAATCGCCTTTAAGTTGACCTGGTATTTACGTGATGGCAAGACTGCAAACCTTATTGATTATGTTACAGTAAACCAAAGGCTGGCAGGATCAATACAAGATACTAGGGTATATAAGAGTGCTGTTTTTGACGTTAAAAGTAAAGATGAACGTCTAGTATTGTCTAGTGTTAATTTGAAACTGAAATTTCAGAAGGGTAACTACCTCCCAGGAAGTTATGATGTTGCTAGGCTCAAGGATGAGAACTTGAGAGAAGCTTTCCACGAAGAGTTGAATACTAAACTTGAGAGTTTGAAATTTGAAAATTTGGAAGATGGTTGGAATAATTTTAGAAAAATAAGTTGTGAAGTAGCTAATAGTGTCTTAACGAAGAAAGTTAAGACTGGGGCTAGGAAAATTAGTGAAAAAGCTTTATGTTTAATAGAGAGGGGAAGGGGTTTGTACAAGAATTATCTGAGTAATAGATCATATAAAAAAAAGGAATGTAAAATTGGTGATAAGGAAAAAGTTAAAGAAAGAAGGGCGGAACATTTTGAGAATGTGCTAAACCGAGATACAGTAGCAGAAAAAGATATAGATGAAAATGAAAAAGTTCGCGAAACCTTGGATGTGAAGGAAGATTTGTTTTGTGAGGAAGAATTAGCAACAGTACTAAAAGGATTAAAAAATAATAAAGCTCCAGGTGCTGAGAGTGTGATAAATGAGTTTCTTAAATATGGTGGCTCTGACAATAGAAATAAGCTACTGGAGATTATGAATATGATTTTGGAAAAAGGGGAAGTACCTAATGATTTTAGGAAAACATTAATTAAACCACTGTATAAGAAAGGTGACACGAGTGAGTCGTAATTATCGAGGCAATAGTCTGGTCTCTGTAGGCAGCCAACTACTTAGTAGTATGATACTTTTTAGACTGAAATACGCTGTAGATAAAGTTTTAAGGGAAGAACAGTGCGGTTTTAGAAAAGGTAGAGGATGTGTCGATCAAGTTTTCACTCTTAGGTTGATAATTGAGAAGTCCCTTCGGTGTCAAACACCTTTGGCCCTCAGTTTTATCAATTATGATCAAGCTTTCGATTCTGCTGATAGAAGAGAGTTAGCAAAGGTCTTATCCTTATATGGTATACCAGAAAAATACATTAAAGTGATTTATGCTATGTACAAGAATAAGACTGCTGCGGTTAAGGTAGGAAATGAGGTTAGCAACTGGTTTTGTATTAAATCAGGAGTTAAGCAGGGTTGTGTTCTATCCCCCTTTATATGGACCATTTTGATGGACTTCGTCCTAAGGAGCACAGGAAAGGCAATGGGAGACCACGGAACCAAATGGGGAAGAAAAACGTCCCTGGACTTAGATTTTGCTGATAATTTAAGCATATTAGATTAAAGTGTGAGCAAAATGAATGAATTTTTAGAGGTTTTGCGGGTTCAAGGTGCTAGAATAGGCTTGAAAATTAATGTTAAAGACTAAGTCACTAAGGCAAGGAATAAGTGAAGATGAAAAGGTGACGTTGGGTAACGAAAAGATTGATCAGGTTCGCAGCTTCACTTACCTTGGAGCAGCGAAGATGTTAAAAGTAGAATAACTAAGGCTTAGGGTGTTTTTTTCACAGTTAGAAAAAGTTTGGAGGAATAGGAGGATAAGTCTGCAAACCAAGATTAGAATATTGGAAGCTACAGAAATGACAGTGGTCAAATATGGCTCT